>NW_015640049.1:202149-216422 GCF_001515625.1 Sinocyclocheilus rhinocerous
TTGCATTATAATGTTTTTGTTAGTCTATCCATTTGAAGCCACTAGATGCGGCGCTGCTGCGTTGTTCATTAAAAATATAGCGGAAAAAGAGAACATCAATGCAGAGAAGATCTTGTTTACATCAAAACCGAAACCAAGCCATTCACAAAAGAGCCGCATGTTTAGAAAGCCATGTAAAATTAATGCAAGTTCAACTTTGAAAAAAACATATATAGAGACTTTATGGTTTTTTTCCCCCCCATCCCACTGCATCTCATGTTTTTAAATGAAAAATGTACTCTGTGTGATTGGCTTTCCGCCCTTTGTATTAAACTATGCATACATACATGATGCTGTTTTGTTTATAGTTGTTTAAGCAACTTGATTATAATTGGTTTATAAACATTATTTTAAACATTATGCACTTTTTGAATGATGCGCCCTCTTGTGGCCTCAGGAGAGAAGCCAAAAGCTTTTCTTCACCCTAACTGAAATTATGCATTCGGATATAATTCGAGTTTTGATAATATTTAAGTACAAAATTCGAATTTAGTTTTTCAGCTGTTTTGACAGCCCTAGTTAACAGAAAGACATGAACATCTTGGAGTACACGGGGGAGAGTAAATGATCAGGACATTTTTCATTCTGGAAGTGAACTACTCCTTTAAGTAGTTAATTTGTGGACTAGATGCTGCATTATAGAGAAACAGCAGCAGAATGTTTACCGTGAGGCTGAAAGGATGCGAACATTAGCAGCACCTCAAGCGGTTAAACCAAAGTGACAGAAACACACGCAAGTCAGACCCAAATATTTGATGTTGCAAGTGTTACCATCTATTTGCATTCGTTTATGTCCAGCTAGTCTCATTTATGCGTTCATTAGCCATCGAAGTTTCATATTTAAAGCTATAGTGACGTGAGAAAACACTGATATGTTCATTCAGCCGACAGAAACACAGTTTGCAGCCGATTTCAGTTCTTTTTAATCATCACTGTAATACACATTTTGTTATTTTGACTAGATAATCGTCAATTGTTCTAAAATAGGAGCAAATAAAGTGTGAAAGTATACATACAATATACATACGTATGCAGCTTCAATGCTATGGCTTTTGAGTTGATGTTAAACATGACTGTTTGGATTTGTATGAAATGCATTTTTTTTCAATCAGTATTCAGTATTCTGGGTGGTTGTTATGATGTTGCAGGTCAATGCATAAACTAATCTTTAATAGTTTAGTGTTTCATGACATTATTGTGTGTGTGTGTGTGTGTGTGTCAGCTTCTGAGAACGAGCGGAATACAAATCTGAACATTGGCATAATTGATTTAGCACTGTGTGATGTTGTTATTGTGTTTTATGGTGCAGCTGAAATGAGCAGCGGGAGCTGATTGTTAGCGTGCCGTTATTATTTGTATGGAGAATGATGAGTGAATGTAAAGTATGCGGCGCGCTTGCTGAAGGGCGTCTGTCCTCTCATTCGCTTTGTTCTCTTCTTTATTTCATAAGGAGTCGAGTCATGATTCTCCTGAACACTGCAGGGTCCGAGTGAAAGCAGGAATACACAATCACACACCACAGACTGCCTTTGTGTTGTTTTTGCACAATTGAGTGATAAAGAATACAGGTCAACACAAACCCAAAGGCTGCTACTTAAAAGAAAACGTTTAGCTTTTTTAGAGTTGAAAAAGCATCAGTTTTACAGTAGAGATTGTCCCTGTATATACAGATAAACACGCATGCAATTTTTGGAATGATTCAGCACTTGTTAATCAGTCATTATGAATTTATTAAACAGAATAAACAAACTTTTGCACTTTTATTTAATATTTTAAGTAAATACATTTTTTGTTAATTATTTACTCTATTTGCTATTTTAATTTAGTTGAATTACATTTAATCCATTTGCATATTTTTATGCACCCATTTTCATATTTATTACATTTCATTTATTTTCTTTTTTGTTACTTGTTCACTCGATTTGCATATTTGTATTGTATTTTAATTTATTACATTTACTCCATTTGCATTATTCATTCAGTTTGCACATTTTATGTTATTTTCATTTATTTGCATATTTTTATTTTTTACTTATGCACTCCATTTGCATGTTATTTTTTATTTTATAACATTCACTCCATTTGCATATTTTTATTTTAAGTTATCTTATTTTTTGCTACTTATTCACTTTCGTATTTTTCTTTATTTTACTGTATATCAGTCATTATGAATTTATTAAACAGAATAAACAAACTCTTTTGCACTTTTATTTAATATTTTAAGTAAATACATTTTTTGTTAATTATTTACTCTATTTGCTATTTTAATTTAGTTGAATTACATTTACTCCATTTGCATATTTTTATGCACCCATTTTCATATTTATTACATTTTGTTACTTGTTCACTCAATTTGCATATTTGTATTGTATTTTAATTTATTACATTTACTCCATTTGCATTATTCATTCAGTTTGCACATTTTATGTTATTTTCATTTATTTGCATATTTTTATTTTTTACTTATGCACTCCATTTGCATGTTATTTTTTATTTTATAACATTCACTCCATTTGCATATTTTTATTTTAAGTTATCTTATTTTTTGCTACTTATTCACTTTCGTATTTTTCTTTATTTTACTGTATTACTTTCATTTAATTTGCATATTTTTTTATTTGATTACTTATGCTCTTCATTTGCACAATTTAATTTATCTTGTTGTATTCAGTTCCTCATTTGCATATTTTTTTATTTAATTTGATTTTATTACATTCACTCCATTTGCATATATATTTTTTTTGTTCACTTGATTAGCATTTTTTTCTTTTATTGGTTATTCACCCATTTGCATATTATTTAATTTAATTCTATTTTACTACTTTTGCACTCTATTTGTATTTTTTTTATTTTTGTTTTCTTATAAATGACCCATTTTGCACTATTTTATTGAGGCTGCAGACACTTCAGTACAGATGTAATGCCAATAAAACACACTAAACTGAAAGTGCAGCAGAAAGAGAGTCTAGACGGATGAACAGACTGTGGGCTGTAATAATGAACGTGACCTTGCGTCTGCAGCAGTTCCTCTGGTTCTTCAGGCTTTGGTTCTGTTCCAGATTGATTCCCTCACAGCTCGCCTCGTCTGACCTCTGACCCCGGCCGCTCGCTCTTAACAGCCTTACAGTCTGTCTCTGGCAGCTCTGTTCAAGCAGAACATTAGCATTGCAAAGCAGCAGTGAGGAGGACATGTGTGTGTGTTTGGATGAAACGCCTTATTCTGATGCATATTGTACAATATTACCAAAGCACATTTTCCATCCTGGCTGCTTTATGCAATTTCTGACCGTCAGTGTGTACAGGTTTATATATTAGTTTGTGTGGAAACAAAGTTGGTTGCATGTTACCAGTGATGGCTAGTGAGGATGTACACTAGTTTTGATAAACATTTATGAGGATTGTGGCGTCATCTCTTTGAAAGAATCAAAACTTTTGAGGCACTTAGTAGCAAGTAATGTGCTAAGCTATTACTTGTTAAATCCATTTGCAAATTTTTATTTTATTGCTTGCTAGCTCCATTTGTATACAGTATTTTTATTTTAGTCACCCAAGTTGCATAATTTTATTACACTTTCACTCTATTTGTGTTTTCATATTTTTATTGTGTTTTATTGCATGCACTCCATTTGAATTTTTAAAATTTATTGTTATTACTTGTTAACTTCATTTGCATATTTTTTTTGTTGCATTTCATTGCTTTTTCTCTCCATTGGCTTTAATTTTAGTCACATTTGATTACATTCATTCCATTTGCTTTTTTTATTGTATTTTATTACTTGTTCACTCAGTTTGAATATGTTTATTTTATTTGATAACATTTACACCCTTTGCATATTTTTGTATTTTATTTTATTACTCGTTTATTTGCAATTTTTAAATTTGATTCCATTCAGTCCATTTGCATTTTTATTGTATCTTATTGCTTGTTCACTCTGTTTGAATATTTAATTTTGTTACAATCACTTCATTTGTATATTTTCATGTTATTGTAAATTTTATTGTTATTCCTTGTTTGCATATTTTTATTTTATTATTTGTTCTCTCCATTGGCATATTTTAAATCACTCCATTAATTTTAATCACTGCATTTGCATATATAATATATATATATATATATATATTTTTTTTTTTTACATTTTGACGTCACTCCATTTGCATTTTCATATATTAATTTTTTATTTTATCCTTTTTCACTCTTATTTTCATCTAGGCCGCACATCTGATAGCTAGTAGCAAGTAAACCCAATATTATATATGCATATTCGCTGACATATGCATATTCACGTGCATATTCATATTGCAGAATTTCAGACAAAAGTTGAATTTGCTGAATTCATTCTCTGTGTGTCTCACACACAAATGCAGTAAAAGATGACCGTTCAGAAGACTAAATGAACGACCATCCCGTCTGCTGATCACAGCAGCACATTATCGCAGAGAAAAAACCGCTCGCTCAGCAGCTCTCGCCAGCCAGAGATCCATCTGAGAGAATGAAGATTAATGAAGTGTCAGCTGGAAAAAGAGTATACATTATTATTATTAAACCACACACACACACGGGTGATCAGACAGAACCAGACGATTCATTGGACAATAATCCACAAATTAAGACTTTTGTAAATTTGTCCATTTGTCCTGCCTGTATAGATATGATATCCCACAATCCTCCAGTGTGTGGTTTGGTGGGCGGTGGAAAGAATAATAATGCTGTTTGATGGAGAGGTTGAAAAGTGTAGACTAATCCACAAATGTCAAATCACATTTTTTAGCATATGACTTAATTTCTCCTGAAAATAACCATTGTAGTCCTTAAATATTTGCTTGGTTTAATCTAAAGCTCGCTTGAGTTTGTTCTAGATCATTATATGTGACATTACCGTTCCTTAGAAGTCGATCTGAGAGCAGTTTCCTCAGGAGGTGCAGAGAAACATGTTGCGCTCCGTCAAAAATAATATCACTCCTGTTATAATCAATAAAGCTGTCTGTTTTTTTTTTTGACATTCTCCACAGAAATTTCATTTTGTTTTCCTGGTCTGTCAAATAGAAATGGTCTCTCTCATAATGTATACAATGCATTTTGCGTTATATATACAACAAACAATACCTATTCTCTTAATCATCTATATCTCAAAGTCAGACTGAGTTTCTAACGTATGCATATGCAGTTATAGCAATACTAAAGCCATTTTTATACCACATATTTTAATTTGTAAATGTATAAAATTATTTGCCAGTTTAAGTCTAGTTGTCTAATCTAATTGTCTTGATAGACATTGTATTTTCAATTATTTATTTTTTAGTACATTAAGTTGATGTGTATGAGAAATGTTAATTTAATTTGGGCATTTTTAGTGCATCTCATTTCTATTATTAAAATGCATTACTTCATATACTGTATATTAAATATAAAAATTTAGCTAGTTGCCAAGGCAACATTTCTTATTTTTATTTTTGTTTAACTTGATGCACTAAAATAAACTAATGTAATCATGCAGGATACAAATGCACACTTAACAAGATCTCACAGCTGGATTAGACTAAGTCTGCAAGGTTTGTGAAATTAAATGTTTATTAGACATTCAAAGATTTGTTTAAATTATTTTAATACGTATATGCTGAATGCTGACGGTAAACGAGAAAGTATAATGTTTGCATTTATGTTACTAATAATATAAAAGCAATCGATATAATACTTTTTTGTATGCCTTTTAATTCCTTTGTTTATCAGTTCTATCTGATTATTAGACAGACTTTTATCTGTATTAGACAGAACTGTTAAACAGCGACAGTTTTTTTTTTTTACATTTTGACGTCACTCCATTTGCATTTTCATATATTAATTTTTTATTTTATCCTTTTTCACTCTTATTTTCATCTAGGTCGCACATCTGATAGCTAGTAGCAAGTAAACCCAATATTATATATGCATATTCGCTGACATATGCATATTCACGTGCATATTCATATTGCAGAATTTCAGACAAAAGTTGAATTTGCTGAATTCATTCTCTGTGTGTCTCACACACAAATGCAGTAAAAGATGACCGTTCAGAAGACTAAATGAACGACCATCCCGTCTGCTGATCACAGCAGCACATTATCGCAGAGAAAAAACCGCTCGCTCAGCAGCTCTCGCCAGCCAGAGATCCATCTGAGAGAATGAAGATTAATGAAGTGTCAGCTGGAAAAAGAGTATACATTATTATTATTAAACCACACACACACACGGGTGATCAGACAGAACCAGACGATTCATTGGACAATAATCCACAAATTAAGACTTTTGTAAATTTGTCCATTTGTCCTGCCTGTATAGATATGATATCCCACAATCCTCCAGTGTGTGGTTTGGTGGGCGGTGGAAAGAATAATAATGCTGTTTGATGGAGAGGTTGAAAAGTGTAGACTAATCCACAAATGTCAAATCACATTTTTTAGCATATGACTTAATTTCTCCTGAAAATAACCATTGTAGTCCTTAAATATTTGCTTGGTTTAATCTAAAGCTCGCTTGAGTTTGTTCTAGATCATTATATGTGACATTACCGTTCCTTAGAAGTCGATCTGAGAGCAGTTTCCTCAGGAGGTGCAGAGAAACATGTTGCGCTCCGTCAAAAATAATATCACTCCTGTTATAATCAATAAAGCTGTCTGTTTTTTTTTTTGACATTCTCCACAGAAATTTCATTTTGTTTTCCTGGTCTGTCAAATAGAAATGGTCTCTCTCATAATGTATACAATGCATTTTGCGTTATATATACAACAAACAATACCTATTCTCTTAATCATCTATATCTCAAAGTCAGACTGAGTTTCTAACGTATGCATATGCAGTTATAGCAATACTAAAGCCATTTTTATACCACATATTTTAATTTGTAAATGTATAAAATTATTTGCCAGTTTAAGTCTAGTTGTCTAATCTAATTGTCTTGATAGACATTGTATTTTCAATTATTTATTTTTTAGTACATTAAGTTGATGTGTATGAGAAATGTTAATTTAATTTGGGCATTTTTAGTGCATCTCATTTCTATTATTAAAATGCATTACTTCATATACTGTATATTAAATATAAAAATTTAGCTAGTTGCCAAGGCAACATTTCTTATTTTTATTTTTGTTTAACTTGATGCACTAAAATAAACTAATGTAATCATGCAGGATACAAATGCACACTTAACAAGATCTCACAGCTGGATTAGACTAAGTCTGCAAGGTTTGTGAAATTAAATGTTTATTAGACATTCAAAGATTTGTTTAAATTATTTTAATACGTATATGCTGAATGCTGACGGTAAACGAGAAAGTATAATGTTTGCATTTATGTTACTAATAATATAAAAGCAATCGATATAATACTTTTTTGTATGCCTTTTAATTCCTTTGTTTATCAGTTCTATCTGATTATTAGACAGACTTTTATCTGTATTAGACAGAACTGTTAAACAGCGACAGCAAACGATGAAGAGGGAGAATGCGAGTGCTGTGTGCTCAGGCTGTGCCTTTTTTAGTGCCGACAAAATAAAAGTCCTGCCTCAAATACATCGTTCAATCTGAAAAAACTTATCGGCCGATGCCGATATTTGAAAAATGCCAAATATCAGCCGATATATCAACCGTGGCGATATATCTGTCGACCACTACTAAAAACCACCCAGAACACCTTGGAAAATGCGTTGCGATGCCTTGGCAACCATCTGGAATATTATAACAAACACATACTGTTGCAACACACTAAAAAACACTCAGAACACCTTAACAACCACATAGCAACACCTTGGCAACCATCTGGAATATTATAACAAACACATACTGTAGCAACACCTTAAAAACCACTCAGAACACCTTGACAACCACATAGCAACACCTTGGCAACCATCTGGAATATTATAACAAACATACTGTTGCAACACACTAAAAAACACTCAGAAGACCTTAACAACCACATAGCAACACCTTGGCAACCATCTGGAATATTATAACAAACATACTGTAGCAACACCCTAAAAACCACTCAGAAATCCTTGACAACCACATAGCAACACCTTGGCAACCATCTGGAATATTATAACAAACACATACTGTAGCAACACCTTAAAAACCACTCAGAAATCCTTGACAACCACATAGCAACACCTTGGCAACCATCTGGAATATTATAACAAACACATACTGTAGCAACACCCTAAAAACCACTCAGAACACCTTGACAACCACATAGCAACACCTTGGCAACCATCTGGAATATTATAACAAACACATACTGTAGCAACACCTTAAAAACCACTCAGAAATCCTTGACAACCACATAGCAACACCTTGGCAACCATCTGGAATATTATAACAAACATACTGTAGCAACACCCTAAAAACCACTCAGAACACCTTGACAACCACGTAGCAACACCTTGGCAACCATCTGGAATATTATAACAAACACATACTGTAGCAACACCCTAAAAACCACTCAGAAATCCTTGACAGCCACATAGCAACACCTTGGCAACCATCTGGAATATTATAACAAACACATACTGTAGCAACACCCTAAAAACCACTCAGAACACCTTGACAACCACATAGCAACACCTTGGCAACCATCTGGAATATTATAACAAACACATACTGTAGCAACACCCTAAAAACCACTCAGAACACCTTGACAACCACATAGCAACACCTTGGCAACCATCTGGAATATTATAACAAACACATACTGTAGCAACACCCTAAAAACCACTCAGAACACCTTGACAACCACATAGCAACACCTTGGCAACCATCTGGAATATTATAACAAACACATACTGTAGCAACACACTAAAAACCACTCAGAACACCTTGACAACCACATAGCAACACCCTAGCAACCATCCAGAACATTTTAACAACCACACACCCTGTACTGTAGCAACACCCTACAAACCACACTTGAACACCTTGGCAAATTGCATAGCAACACCTTGGTAACCACTAAGAGCAACAGATTCAAAAACTGATTAAAATCTGACTGAATTCACAAGAGTGCACTAAAACAAACGTGTTTATGTTGCAGATACGCCAGTCTGTATTTCTGCTGTGCCATTGAGGACCAGGATAACGAACTGATCACACTGGAGATCATCCACCGCTACGTCGAGCTGCTCGACAAATACTTCGGCAGCGTAAGTCATGCGACAGAAAATACATTGACATTACTAGTTGCTTCCAAAAACAAAAGCGATTGCAGATAACAGTGATTGATCTTCAAACTCAGGTCTGCGAGCTGGATATCATCTTTAACTTCGAGAAGGCGTATTTTATCCTGGACGAGTTCCTGCTGGGAGGCGAGGCTCAGGAGACGTCGAAGAAGAATGTCCTGAAAGCCATCGAGCAGGCGGATCTGCTGCAGGAGGTGAGGCGCCTGTGCTTCCTTAAAGCATTTCGGGGACAAAAACACTTTGCTGTGCAAGTTAGTTGAAGTTAATTAGTCGTTAAGTTACCTTTGACATGTTTATATCTAGGTTCTATAGAATAATAACACATCAGTTTTAATGGGTCAACATTCTAACAGTCACTTCAGAACCGCATAGCAACACCCTAGCAACCATTCAAAGCATTATAGCAACAACATACTGTAGCAACAAGCTAAAAAAACACTCAAAACACCTTGGCAATCACTCATAATACTATAGCAACACTATAGGAACGACACAGAACATTCTAACAGCCACCTCAGAACCGCATAGCAACACCCTAGCAACCATCCAGAGCAGCCACATACTTTTGTAGAAACATTGTAAAAAGAAATGCTCAAAACACCTTGGCAATCGCATAGCAACACCTTGGTAACCATCCAGAATATTTGAACAAATACATACTGTAGCAACACACTGAAAACCACACAGAACACCTTGGTAACTGCATAGCAAGAACTTGGCAACCATCCAGAACATTATAGCAACCACATACTGTAACAACACACTCAAAACAACTTGACAACTGCACAGAAGCATCACATTTACCGCTCCGAGAACTCCAACAGTTCCCTTTGAACCGCATAGCAACACCCTGGCAACCATTCAGAACCCTATAGCAACACACAGAAACACTCAGCGCATCTTGGTAGCCGCATAGCAATGGCTTATGACAGCCAGCCAGAACATTCTAGCAACTGCATAGAACACGATAGCAAGCAGATTGTCCTAGCAACCTCATAATAACAGCCTAGCAACTAGCCAAAATGTCTTGCAACTGTCCAGGCTGCTTTAGCAACTGCATAGAACATGCTAAAAACTACTCGACCTTAGCAACTGCATAGCAACACTAAATTGTGTTTGCAGTTCCGCTTGGTACCTCTAGAGGCTCAGAAATGGCACACTTCAGCTTTAATTCAGGCGTGCTGATGTAGCGACATTTCCACACTGCATTTGATATCTGTCTTCTCTCTCTTGCTTTCTGTATGTTTCCTTCATGGTCGGCCTCAACTGTTTTGATTTACAGAATCTAGATTTTCAGATCCGTCTGCTTCCAGGTATGATTTATGGATTATTGACGGTAGAGTCCGTAGCCGTCAGTCTCCCTAGCTCTAGTCATTAATCTGATCCCATTGGAGCGTGATTTTATTCTACATGTCGTGAGCTTCTGGAGTGATGATCAAACCAAAACTAAACGAATCTGATCTGGACAGGAAGTTGATGACATGTTGAATTTTTCTCAAATAAAAAGTCTAGTAACTATAGAATAATTGAATGAATCTCATGAAAACGGGTCACTTTTTAACACAAGATCAAAAAAACTAACCAAAAAATAATATTTTACATTAAGAAAATTAGGAAATTAATAATGTCACATTATAAAATCTAAATGACCCCAAAATAGACTTCTCTGTAATCTTCCCCCAAAATCAAAAGGAAAAACAAAATAATATTTTATATAATATATAATTAATATTTTGATTAACAGTTTACCATAAGGTCTCATTTGTTAACATTAGTTAATGCATTAATTAACATGAACTAACAATGAATTTTGAATCTAATGTTAGTTAATAAAAATGTTGATGTTTATTCACAGTGCATTAACTAATGTTAACAGATACAACTTTAAATTTTAATAATGTATTAGTAAGTTTTGAACTTAATATCAACTAACATTAATAACTGCTATATAATTATTGATCATGTTAACTAATATAGTTAATGTTAACAAATGAAACCTTATTGTGTAAAGTGTTACCACTAAAACAACTTGATTAATAGTGTTTAACAACTTTCTTGTTGCATTTTGACCAATAAATTTACACTTAAGCCAGTTGTTTTTTTTTTCAACTAAAACACAAATTTCGTGTGTACATTTGTATCTGTACTTTTTTTTCTTTAATTATTTTTTTTTCCACATTTCACCCCAAAATGAAAAAGGGAAAAAAAGAGAAAACATATATTTTGTTTGAGTAAAGATGAACCTTTTATTATTTTATTTTTGCATTGTGACATTATTAGCTTTCTTTATGTAAAATATGAATTCTTGTTTCATTTTATTTTGATTGAATATGTTTTGTGAGATTCACCCATTTAGTTACTAATGAAGCTAAGCAGTTTAGTTCCTGTATACTATATCAGAAAAGTCTCCCTTGGATGAATGAATGATGTGATTGGATGTTTTTTTTAAATTAAGGTTGATTTAGGCAGAAATAGAAACATTGACCATCGTTAAACCCAAGTTTGGGGAGCTTTGAAAGCAGAACGGAGCTGCGGTTTATCATCTCTGACTGCGATCCTGATAGACTTTGTCCCGAGGGCCAAATTACAAGCAGACAAAGGAGAACGAGAGAACAAAGCTTTAGCAGCAAGACATGACCTAAATGTGCCGTTTACCCACGGAGCACTGCCAAAATGATTTAACTACTTATGCATCTTTATATTGGCATCATGGTTCGAGTAACTGCAGGAATTTGTGCAAGAAATAAACAAAAGTGCATAGAAAATACACAAAACCTTCATCAGTTTGAGCCTCAGGGGCTGCTGGGGTTTGTTCTTTATCTGCTGATTTGAGGTCAGATTTGTGTTTGATGTTTTAATGAATCTGGTTTGGTTTTAATGACTTGTGTTAATGAGTGACTGTATTGTTATTACATAAATGAAAAGTCATCAGAAAAGGAGACATTTTTACGCATTAAACTAGTCAAATCACTTAATTATTGTGATTTAGCTAGTATTTTTTGTACTCTTTATTATCAGTGTTTAATGTGTGCAGCCTTTTGACCAATGAATTTACGCTCAAGCCAGTTTTTTCCCTCTAAAATGTAATGTGTGAATTTATATCTTTGAATTATTGCATCAAAAATATGACCCAACTCCAAAAGACACATGAAGTGGCACATTTATTTTTGTGTGTATTTTGTGGAAAAACTAAGTTAAGTAAAAAAACAAAAACTAAAAAATGACAACACAAAAATTCTAAATAGTAAATCTTAAGCTTAAATTGAAAACTGTATATATATATAATATTTTACTGTATGTATATATATTTTTTTTTATAAACTTCTATCTATCTGTCTATCTGTCTATCTATCTATCTATCTATCGTTCTATCGTTCTATAGAATAATTGTTTGAATCTCATGAAAGCGGGTCACATTTCAACACAAAGTCAAAAGAATGAACCACAAACTTATATTTTATATAATTAATACTAAAACTTTGACTTAAATTGAAAACTGAAAATATATTAAAAAATCTATTTCTGAGTATTATTTACAATTTTAGCAAGATCTTGTAAGGCCCCACATAAACTAACACGGGTTTAGCAGAAAAGGCTTAAAAGTGCATATTATTGGCTGGAAGTCACAATTTTCCGTGACCATGGGGCATGTTTGTATAATATAAATTAGCAATATCATATTTTATTTTTTCACTCAATGTTGACGTGCTTATTTCCTGCGGCCAGTTGCATGAACTCTTTATGTTTGTCTTAACTAGTCCACTAACTTGCAGTTGGGATAAAGTCTTATGTTGTTTTGACCAAGAACAAAATGAGATTACTGACTTGTAATTCTTCGTCTAAGTGGTTTATTCAACTGCAGTTTGTTTCTGAAGCACCGTATTTGCCTTCAGTCTGAGATGTAGTTCGGTTTTAGTCTTTGTTCAGTCGCCGTAACCACATTCTCATTCAGTCGATCACAATCTTAATCCGATTCCAAGAGTTCCTGGCCTCCTGTGAAACGGATTTGGCGTCATTTTGTGGAATGGGGCTGTTTGATTGGCTGGTGTTTCTGTCCGTAGAGCCAGACTGAAGACTGGGGCGGTTTGGCCAATGAGGAGATCTTATAAGGGACTGGAGTCCCGCCCACCCTGTCAGCCTATTGGTAAATGGTGTGATTTGCCTGAGCTGAATTCTGATTGGGCATGACGAAGCTCTCGCTCGCTCTGATTGGAGGAGACGTGGTGACGTGAGGGGGGGAGGGGGCTGGTGTTTGAACTGCTAAACTCTTGACCTTTGACCTGGTCACAAGAGTCAGGCTGCATCCCAGTTCACAGGCTAATAAGCACATACATTTGAGTTTGTATTAAGACAGGACGCTGGTATTGGGACAAAGAAATAAAACTCTTAATATACAAAATTGTTTCACCAGAGTGAGCAACTCGGTGTCTACATGTAAAAGTAATTTTTTCAAAGTTATAAATAAAACAAATATTATTCGAGTACATTTTGCAATACAATACTGTTTTAGACTTTCTACATCAGAATTTCACATTTCATTCAATGTGTTACTTGTTGTTTCTTTGTAATTATTTGCTTACTAGTGATTTTTGAGTGAAAATAGTTTCTAAAAAAATTTTTATTTTTAGTGTAGCATTAAAAATTACATTATTATAATTATTTGACAAATTATTAAATTATTTATTATTAGAATTAAATCATAATTCAGAGTTTGCAATAACTAATATGTTAATATTAGTATAATACTATATTATTATATAATAATATTAATATAATAATCCATTCTGAACTAATCCATCCTTTTAAAAACTGAAGCTTTTGCTTCAAAATAAAATAATTGAAAGCGAATCATAATTTGGCATATCGTGCACAAATAATATGAATAATAAATTGGGTTGCAGTTATTGGGTTGCATTAATTTATCATTGACGTATTCAGCAAATGACTTCAAATATAATAATAAAATTTAATAAAAATATAAATGTAAATTAATATATAAATAAAATATAATATATATATATATATATATAT
>NW_015640049.1:216443-218989 GCF_001515625.1 Sinocyclocheilus rhinocerous
ATATTTTACTGTATGTATATATATATATATATTTTTTTTATAAACTTCTATCTATCTATCTATCTATCTATCTATCTATCTATCTATCGTTCTATCGTTCTATAGAATAATTGTTTGAATCTCATGAAAGCGGGTCACATTTCAACACAAAGTCAAAAGAATGAACCACAAACTTATATTTTATATAATTAATACTAAAACTTTGACTTAAATTGAAAACTGAAAATATATAAAAAAATCTATTTCTGAGTATTATTTACAATTTTAGCAAGATCTTGTAAGGCCCCACATAAACTAACACGGGTTTAGCAGAAAAGGCTTAAAAGTGCATATTATTGGCTGGAAGTCACAATTTTCCGTGACCATGGGGCATGTTTGTATAATATAAATTAGCAATATCATATTTTATTTTTTCACTCAATGTTGACGTGCTTATTTCCTGCGGCCAGTTGCATGAACTCTTTATGTTTGTCTTAACTAGTCCACTAACTTGCAGTTGGGATAAAGTCTTATGTTGTTTTGACCAAGAACAAAATGAGATTACTGACTTGTAATTCTTCGTCTAAGTGGTTTATTCAACTGCAGTTTGTTTCTGAAGCACCGTATTTGCCTTCAGTCTGAGATGTAGTTCGGTTTTAGTCTTTGTTCAGTCGCCGTAACCACATTCTCATTCAGTCGATCACAATCTTAATCCGATTCCAAGAGTTCCTGGCCTCCTGTGAAACGGATTTGGCGTCATTTTGTGGAATGGGGCTGTTTGATTGGCTGGTGTTTCTGTCCGTAGAGCCAGACTGAAGACTGGGGCGGTTTGGCCAATGAGGAGATCTTATAAGGGACTGGAGTCCCGCCCACCCTGTCAGCCTATTGGTAAATGGTGTGATTTGCCTGAGCTGAATTCTGATTGGGCATGACGAAGCTCTCGCTCGCTCTGATTGGAGGAGACGTGGTGACGTGAGGGGGGGAGGGGGCTGGTGTTTGAACTGCTAAACTCTTGACCTTTGACCTGGTCACAAGAGTCAGGCTGCATCCCAGTTCACAGGCTAATAAGCACATACATTTGAGTTTGTATTAAGACAGGACGCTGGTATTGGGACAAAGAAATAAAACTCTTAATATACAAAATTGTTTCACCAGAGTGAGCAACTCGGTGTCTACATGTAAAAGTAATTTTTTCAAAGTTATAAATAAAACAAATATTATTCGAGTACATTTTGCAATACAATACTGTTTTAGACTTTCTACATCAGAATTTCACATTTCATTCAATGTGTTACTTGTTGTTTCTTTGTAATTATTTGCTTACTAGTGATTTTTGAGTGAAAATAGTTTCTAAAAAAATTTTTATTTTTAGTGTAGCATTAAAAATTACATTATTATAATTATTTGACAAATTATTAAATTATTTATTATTAGAATTAAATCATAATTCAGAGTTTGCAATAACTAATATGTTAATATTAGTATAATACTATATTATTATATAATAATATTAATATAATAATCCATTCTGAACTAATCCATCCTTTTAAAAACTGAAGCTTTTGCTTTTTTATAATTTTTTACTGTTCTTCTTTTTTTTTTTAAATACAAAACAATCTGGTGGAAAAAAAATCCAGTGCAGCATTAAGAATTAAATTATTGAATTAATTATTAATTATTATAATTATTGATTATTATAAATGATTTAATTAAATTATTTAAGAATTAAATGATGAGCGTGCTACATAATTAAATATTGAGCATGTTACATAGTTTTATCGTTGCATATTGTATTATATAAAGTAGTATACAGTGTGTACTGCCATAACTAGTACACTTGTAATCCATTCACTTAAAAACTGCAGTTTTGCTTCAAAATAAAAGATTTGAAAGTGAATCCTAATCTGGCGTACTGTATATGAATAACATGAATAAAAGGCCAACTGGGTTGCAGCATCCGTCTTAAAGGGCCAGTATAGAAATTTCTGTCACACCTTCACTTAATTGGTTTGCATCATAATGACACATTCAGCAATTGTCTGGACTCGTTCTATGAATACATGCATGTAATGCAGATGTGTTGCATTTAAAAACACACACCCCGTCTCCACAATCAGACGCTCTTGGTGTGTGTGTGTGTGTGTGTCGACCTCTGACATGATGCTCGATGGGAACTAACCGGCACTGGATGACTAGTAATGTTTTAACTGCATTTTCATGCCTGCATCAAGCCGTGTGTTGCTCTGTCAGCGCAGGAGCGGGAGGGATGTGATTATTTGTGTGTGTGTGAGCTGAGGATGAGACATGAGTGCCTTCCTTTTCATTTTGGGGCTTCGGTGCTGCATAAATATCCCACTGCATCAGAATAAATCGCATTATGCGGCGAGGGGTTTGTGTTTTATGATGTGATCTCTCTATCTCGTCTCTATCTCTCTCTCTCTCTTCCTCGCTGTCTGCCTTTTGCTGATGTTCTTGTTTAAATTTTTGTTGAATTTAAACATCATATTCACTTTTTATACAGTTGAGTACATCTTATGTAACCTTTCAACAGCAAATTATATATTATT
>NW_015640049.1:220056-229127 GCF_001515625.1 Sinocyclocheilus rhinocerous
GAACGAACCGGCACTGGATGACTAGTAATGTTTTAACTGCATTTTCATGCCTGCATCAAGCCGTGTGTTGCTCTGTCAGCGCAGGAGCGGGAGGGATGTGATTATTTGTGTGTGTGTGAGCTGAGGATGAGACATGAGTGCCTTCCTTTTCATTTTGGGGCTTCGGTGCTGCATAAATATCCCACTGCATCAGAATAAATCGCATTGTGCGGCGAGGGGTATGTGATCTCTCTATCTCTGCGTCTGTCTCTCTCTTAAACATTAAATGTAAACATATTCACTTTTTATACAGTTGGGTACATCTCATGAAACCTTTCAACAGCAAATTATATATTATATATATATATATATATATATATGCACACACAAAAATAAAACTTATAATAATAAAAAAGAAAAAAATTTTTAGTGTAGCATTAAAAATTACATTATTATAATTATTTGACAAATTATTAAATTATTTATTATTAGAATTAAATCATAATTCAGAGTTTGCAATAACTAATATGTTAATATTAGTATAATACTATATTATTATATAATAATATTAATATAATAATCCATTCTGAACTAATCCATCCTTTTAAAAACTGAAGCTTTTGCTTCAAAATAAACTAATTGAAAGCGAATCATAATTTGGCATATCGTGCACAAATAATAACTAATAAATTTTTTATTGATTTATTTTGTAATACAGTATTTCTTTTGTTCTTTCAGAAGTGTTCCAGAATTAATTTCCCAGGTAGATTGCTCTCATAAGTTGATAAAAGACTAAAAATCTAAAGGCTTCATTTTATTTATTTTTTTTGTGATATTTTCAAATATTTTCCCCTTTGATCTCCATGTAATATGTGACCTCAACATGTGGTTTTCACAAAGACTGATTTCATATAATTTAGTTTTAATAATCTGCTTACCATTCTTTACTTTCTCTATTTAAAATAAACCTATTTCAGGCGTAGGTCTTAAACTTCAAGCAGACGTCCTGCCACCTGAAACGCCTCCCTCTGTTTTGCTGAGAGGTTTTTAATTGAAAGCACACAATCCCTCGTTCAGTCTAATGAGAGCTCGACCCAGGAACGTCATTCCGGAACATTCCTGAAAGAACAGAAGAAATTCCACACGGACTCAGAGCTCAAAGCCGGCTGATTGGGTTTAATTACGGAGGACAGGCGAGGCGCTGGAGTTCATCTGAATCCGTTTTTGATGAGAAACCTGCGGGAACCGCTGTAGATGCAGCTGTGAGAGTGTCTGTAGATCCATCCATAGACTATCAGCTGCTAGAAAGTCAACTCTAGTGTCATGACGCCTGCGTTTTGTGTGTTTGTAAATGTCCTGCAGGTGTTTTGAGTCCGAACATGTCGGCCGAGTCCTCTGGACTCTTCCAGAGTTAAACCGGTTCAACGCGCTTCAGGTCTGCATTTCCTTCCATGCGTAGAATCGTTTCACTGTTAGTGCAGAAATGCCACTAGATGGTCAGTTTAATGAGTGTTTGTGTGACAGGTTTGTATTTCTGCCCTGTCTTGTGTTTTTGTGTGTCATCGTGGTCCTCCTGCTCTGAGTTTATGGTTTATTTTGTTGTTCCCCGTTGTTGCTTCAGGGCCAACACAGTACTAAAATCACCATAAAAAGTCACTTATAAATGTCTGAATTGCATTTATTTGGTCAGAAATACAGTAAAAATTGTGAAATATTATTACAGTTTAAAACAGCTGTTTTCTATGTGAATATCTGTTCAAATGTAATTTATTCCTGTGATCAAAGCTGTATTTTCAGCATCATTACTCCAGTCTTCAGTGTCACATGATCTTCAGAAATCATAATAATATGCTGATTTGCTGCTCAAGAAACATTTCTGATTATTATCAATGTTGAAAACAGTCGTGCTGCACAATATTTTTGTGGAAACAGTGATACATTTTATTTTTCAGGATGAATAGAAAGTTCAAAAGAACGGCATTTATTTGAAATAGAAATCTTTTATAACATTATAAATGTCTTTACTGGCACTTTTGATCTATTTAATGTAAGTATTAATTTCTTAAAATAAAAACAAATCATACTGACCCCAAACTTTTGAACGTTACTGTAATTGGTGATCATATTTAGTAAAAATATTCATATATTTGTCATAAATAATAATTATATAATTTAATATTACACAATTTTTATATGTATTTTGCATAATTAATATTTGAAATATTGCATTGAAAATCTATTTAATGCATCTTTGCTGAATAAATATATTATTTCCTGTCAAATTAGACTTTTGAACGGTAGTTCATATTGCATTCAGAATTTGAGATTTAACTACCAAAAATTTTAATTGTAGTGAATTTTAATTTTATGTTAGCACTAGTTAAAATATAACAATCCCATTGTAGAAAGTCTGATCGGATTGTGTATTATTTGCATTTACAAGTGCAATAAAATGCTGTTAACTATTAAAAATCAGCGCTGTTGAAATGTAAATAAACACGCTCATATTTAATAAAATGACTGAAAACTGCTACAGGCATTTATATGCAACATGAAAACGAGGTAATGCTTAATTACGAGGTAATGTGGGTCAGTTTGTCTTAAACTGTTTTTACCAATAATCGCTGTGAGATCGTGCATGTAAATGCATTCAGAGCGTGTTGAGTTTATATGGCCTGTCGATGGTTCGTCGTGTTGTTTTCCCGCTGCATGTCATCTGTTGTCCTGCACGTGTCCGTCTGTCTGCATCTCACAGGTGTGTGTTTGCCTGCACCGTTTTCAGTGTGTGTGTTTGTGTGTGTTTCTCCTTCAGCCCCGACATGAGTACTTTAATGTGCCCGTGTACTGATTGGCTGCATGCTGAACCCCTCCCCCTGCACGCCTGCTGGCTCCGCCTCTGTCTCCAGCACCATCATCCAATCAGAGAGCTGCATCTTGGACCCAGTTTCACCTGCACACTCGTCGCGTCTCGTTCATGTTTGACCGTGTGTGTGTGTGTGTGTGTTTAACTGTGCGCTGGAGCCTCATCTGAAGTGATCTTATCCCTGTATCTCGTTCAGGCGACTCATTCATGTAGCGTCAGGAAATCAAACCTTATTGGTGGACGGATCTGTTCTTCACTCTTGCGAATAGACTTTTCAAATTCACTGCATAATTCATTCAAACTGTAGAGATCCAGGTTATAAAGATAAAAGTAGACTTCCTGTCTTTGTTTCAGAGCAGAAATCACATCTTCCTTAGGTTTTCCAATGAACAACTTCTTATACAACAAAATCACTTACGATAGAGTGTCTGAAAACAGGATGTTTAATTTTATGCAGATTTGATTCTCAAGTAACTTAAAGGAGTAGTTCACTTCCAGAATAAAAATTCCTGATCATTCACTCTCCCCCGTGTCCTTCAAGATGTTCATGTCTTTCTGTCTTCAGTCGCAAAGAAATGCAGGTTTTTGAGGAAAACATTCCAGGATTGTTCTCCATATAATGGACTTAGATGGGGATCAGCGGGTTGAAGGTCCAAAGTGCAGTTTCAGTGCAGCTTCAACGAGCTCTACACGATCCCAGCCGAGGAATAAGAGTCTTATCTAACAAAACCATCAGTCATTTTCTTAAAAAATAAACATTTATATACTTTTTAACCTCAAAAGCTGGTCTTGCACTAGCTGGACTTCACGCATGACATAATCACGTTGGAAAGGTCGCGCGTGACTAGGGTTGGGTATCGAAAACCGGTTCCATTTTAGAACCGGTTCCAAATTTCCAAGAACCGGGTATTCGATAAGACGCGTGCATTTAGATTCTGCTTAACGATTCCTGCGTTCGCATTTTAATGTGATTAAAAACGATTTAAGTGCCCTGGAGGTTCTCAGGTTGAGATCTGCAATAACGCAGATCTCTTCAAAGAGAGCTGGGTTTGGTGACACAGCATCCATTTGTCTCCCCATCTCCTCCATTAGCTCTGCTTGATAAGCAGTGAGGAGAGAGGTAGCATTCAGAGCCCTCACTGCCAGAGCAGAGGAACGATAGATCTTCTGAAAAACTGAGGCTGTTAAGCGCTCAGTACATCCTGGCAGCGAAGCTGAGGCAGAAGAAAAAGCTGCTCTGCAATTAGGGTTAAGATAATGTGCATGATGTACAGCTCAACAGGAGGGGGATTTGACATCCCTAGCTCCTCCATGTTGTGCACATCCAGTCTGGAAAACCCCTTTACAGGAACCCTGTGTGAAAAGGGTTTGTCCCAAAAACGCTTCATCTCTGAAACGCATGCGGGGGACTGCAGGAATAACTGTTTTAACAGCCGGGGTACGCGACGGCAGTCACTTGCCGTCATATAGGTCTCTCTCCGTTCCTTGGCCCGCCTGCTGCAACGGCCATTCAATAGAAATTTTCGCCGCCGCCCTCCTGCACATTTCAAGCAGGTCGAGCTCCACTTGAGCCGAGGACGGGGACCCTTAGCTTAACGCGCTTCCCGGACGGGAGGGCATCGGTGGTAGGATTGCGTCATCATCATCATCCTCCTCTCCATCCTCCTCCAACAGACGAGCGATCGCTTCATCATCATCCTTCTCCTCCTCTCTTCCCTCTGACAAAATCGGGAAAAGAGGAGGAAGCTTGGGGAGACTTCATCCATAAACTCACCCCAACTGCATGACACAGGCAGCTGTTTGGTCGACGGAGAAAGGGAGGGGTCTCCTTTATTAGCGGCCACCACCCGCACTCTTCTCTCCAGAACCCTTGACGGGAGAAGGGAACAGTGTGGACAGCACTCGGGGTTTGCGAGTAGAGATCCAGGTTATAAAGATAAAAGTAGACTTCCTGTCTTTGTTTCAGAGCAGAAATCACATCTTCCTTAGGTTTTCCAATGAACAACTTCTTATACAACAAAATCACTTACGATAGAGTGTCTGAAAACAGGATGTTTAATGTTATGCAGTTTTGATTCTCAAGTAACTTAAAGGAGTAGTTCACGTCCAGAATAAAAATTCCTGATCATTCACTCTCCCCCGTGTCCTTCAAGATGTTCATGTCTTTCTGTCTTCAGTCGCAAAGAAATATAAACATTTATATACTTTTTAACCTCAAAAGCTGGTCTTGCACTAGCTGGACTTAACGCATGACGTAATCACGTTGGAAAGGTCGCGCGTGACTAGGGTTGGGTATCGAAAACCGGTTCCATTTTAGAACCGGTTCCAAATTTCACTACGTCAGTATATCATCATAAACACAGCCGTTTTTATCTTATGTGAACGTAAACAGATGAGAAAGAAAACACACATGTACAATATTTTTAGATCTGCGTGCGTTCGGTGTTAAAGAGACAGCAGCCTAATAAACGCGCTGCCTGTCATTAATGTTAATCAAAGAACAAAAGAAAATAATTCACTGATCTTGACTGAATATATTTAACAACTTTAATTGATTAATCTATATTTTATTTATGAAAAGAAGTCTATGCAGTGTTTTTAAACTTTTAATTACAGTCTCTGTACCTGAAATTTTGTTCAGTTGTATTTATTTATGACATTGCTAAATGATTTGTTTGTTCCTATCTTATTACTGACTGTTTACTTGTCTTTAACACTTTAATATTTGAAATGTATATTAATCTAGTTGTTTTTGCTGTGGTATTTTTTTTTAAAGCATAGGCAAAGTTCCTCTTGCAGTGTTCTGTAGGCTGCTGATTTTTGCTCGTGTTATTCAGCTGCAACAGAATGCTTTGTAAAAAGACAGAATAAATGTCTGATTGAATTTTTTTTTTATATGGGATTTTTTATCTTATTGGAATCGAAACTAGGAATCAATAAGAAACGGAATCGATAAGCAGAATCGGATACAAACGATACCCAACCCTACGCGTGACGGAGGCGGAAGCACCGACCCAGTGTTTACAAAGAGAACGTGCAAAGAAAGTCAAACTCCATTTACAAAACAAGGTAAAACAACGATGTCGGACGATTTTGAAGCTGGAGGAGAAAATGAGATGAAGCCCTACCCGACCTTTCTGAACCGGAGCACACTGACGAAGAGCAACCGCGCATGACCTTTCCAATTGCTTTCTTTGCAAAATGTTTCACTGTGTCGAAGCGTTCGAAACACTGGTGACGCCTGCTGGTCAAAACTGTGTAAATGCAACAAAAACTCAGGCCAAAACATGCATAAAAACAGCTGTTACAAACCCAATGCAAATGCTTTCTTGAAAGTATATATTAAATGCAATTAAAATAAAATACCATTAAATATGAAGTGTCTGTATATTGTGAACTCGTATGAACTCGATGGAGAAAAACCCTGAAATGTTTTCCTCAAAAACCTTAATTTCTTTGCGACTGAAGACAGAAAGACATGAACATCTTGAGTGACATGGCACTGAGTGACAATTTTTATTCTGGAAGTGAACTAATCCTTTGATCTCGTTTTAAGTATATTTTATGATGTTTTAAGAAGATTATTTTCATTGTTCAAATGCTCCATATGTTATGAATTACAGCTGTACAAGTTTACTCGTGGTTCAGTGGTTGATAAATGTAATCATTTTATAAACGAGTTTGTATGTGCACATCATTGCAACTTCAGATTTAGTTTCTTTTTTGATTTATTTAGTAGAAAGCAAATTAGCAGTTGTTATTGATTTGTACACACACACACACTGACACACACCCACACACACACACACACACACTCACACACACACAGGTTTACATTTGTGAAAAGTGGGGACATCCCATATCAGATCTACAGTGGCCTCAAAGTGTTTAGACACTTAATCCACATGTGAATGTTATTGCATTAGATAATAAAATATAAAAACGTGTAATTTTTTTTAACCCTGTAATGCCTGAAATGTGAAATAATAGTCAAACATATCTAATATTTACAAATGGAACAGTTTATTGAATCTTTAGACAAAATATTTAAATAAATCTAAATAATAAGGTTTGCATATGTGTTTTTGTTGAGTATCATATTTGATCCATCAGGCTTTTCTGGCTCATATAGTCTGATATATTGAGAATATGAATAGAAAAACAGCTTGATTTTATTCAGAGACTCAAACTGAGAAAAAATATGCAATTTGGTGCAGATGCTAATATTTATATGATAAAATTCTGATGCTTGTACTGTAAATCAGTGAGAGCTTTATAACAGTACAGCAGATACTGACATAAAATGATATAAATATCAGTCGTCGCTCTATATCTCCAATAATGTGTCTTAGTAAGATGAGATTTAAGATTTAAATGATCAGATTTGAGACTCTAAAACATGATGTCTGGAGAATCAAGTAAAGCTGAGCTGCTTCAGTCCAGTAAGTGTTCACCTGGAGATATTACTGCAGTTATTCTGACGCTTACTTGATAAAAACCAGTCAAGATCTGACTACAGTTACACTAAAAGAGCTTTTACTGGATAAAAACTCGAAACTATCAATCAGAGACAGAAGAACTGATTTCATCACTAAAAAGCACAAAAACAGCATCTGATTCAAAACACATTGAGGTTTCAAAATGAAGAAATGTGACATTTATAAGTGTGACTGAAGTGAACTGCTCTTTTGGGCTGCTGTATTTCTGCCATCATTGTACATTTTACACAAACACATTTGCACTTCAGTGTTCAAAATACAATCTATGAGTGCATTTAGTTCAATATTTATAGGGTTTGATTTGAAAACCGATTCATGTTCAGAGGTACAGTACGTTGAACATTGAATGTTTTGAATCACTTTCATCACACTGAGAATGTAAGTCATGATTTAGTCCATCTGTAGGCTGAATGGATGTAAATTCATGTGCGTTTTGTAACGCTGTACAAATAAACAAATGAAATGTGAGAAATTGTAAAGAAGTGTGCTTGTGTTTATAGCTTTAGTTTTGATGGTAGAGCTCATGAAACCTGTCCGGGTAATATTTTACATGAAAATCAAAATAAAGAAATAAGAAATTTATGTTTTGCATAATAAAAATGAAGCCTACTTTAGGAGCATTACTTAATTTTTTGTATGCATGCATATAGTGTATATATATATATATATATATATATACACTCTCAGAAAAAAAGGTACAAAAGCTGTCACTGGGGCGGTACCTTTTCAAAAGGCACACTTTTGTACCTAAAGAGTCCATATTGTTACCTTAAAAGGTATATATAAGTACCTAAAGTGTAGATATTAGTACCTAAAAGGTACAGAAGTGTACCTTTAGAAAAGGTACTGCCCCAGTGACAGCTTTTGTACCCATTATATCCCAATCCCAATTGTTTTGGGAGTTTTGTTTTGTATTATAAAACTGAAAAAATGATCCAATGCAAATATTTCAAATTCCAAAGAACTTTATTTGCATAATTAATCATCTCCCCCACACAACATCTCTACTTTTTAAAGCACATTTAGCACCCATTTGAATATGCTATTTTACGGGGCTCATAAAAAAAAAGCTACTTTATCAGGCATTATAAGCAGGTAAGATAAAATGAAAATGCCATCGATGCTTTTCTGAAGACAGTCGGTTCCCTTCAGACATACATTCACATAAACACATCGCGTTTTGCACTTTGAAATATTCAGCGCTCATATTTATTCAATGAAATCATATCCTTTTGAAGCTTCATCCAGCCATATTGCGATTTTGGACAAATTTGTGCAAATCTATTTGTGGCGGTCACTGTTTATATTGTGGCTGCCACCACAAATAATTCAATGTAGCAATGTGCAATGACCCTGGAGCACAAAAGCAGTGTTAAGTCGCTGGGGTATATTTGTAGCAATAGCCAAAAATACATTGTATGGGTCAAAATTATTGATTTTTCTTTTATGCCAAAAATCATTAGGATATTAAGTAAAGATCATGTTCCATGAAGATATTTTGTAAGTGTCCTACTGTAAATATATCAAAACTTAATTTTTGATTAGTAATATGCATTGCTAAGGACTTCATTTGGACAACTTTAAAGATGATTTTCTCAATATTTAGATTTTTTTGCACCCTCAGATTCCAGATTTTCAAAATAGTTCCATCTCTGCCAAATATTGTTCTATCCTAACAAACCACACATCAATGGAAAGCTTATTTATTCATCTTTCAGATGATGCATAAA
>NW_015640049.1:229399-240636 GCF_001515625.1 Sinocyclocheilus rhinocerous
CACTCACTCTCACTCACTCTCACACACTCACTCTCTCACACACACACACACACACACACACACACTCACTCACACTCACACACTCACTCACTCACTCACTCACACACACACACTCACTCACTCACACTCTCACACACTCACTCTCTCACACTCATTTTACATCCACACTGTGACGAATTTCCAAATGAAACAAGATAATATGTTGTGAGATTTGACACATACAGTGCAAATTTGAGTTTGCTAAAATGATGTATGAATGTGTTTTTGTTTGTTAACATTATTCAATAGCTGCACCGTCTGAGCGATGTAAGACTCAAAATCATTTCAAAAGTGGAGCAGGTTATTACTGATGAAAGAGAACATGCATTACGAAAGTAAATAATCAGTTTTGATGTTGACTTTGAGGCAAGGCTGAACACAGTGCGTGTCATTTCTTCTCTGGTTTGCTCTGTTTCGTGTGATATATATGCAGTATATCATGTTGATTTCTGCTCTTGCTGGCCTTCAGCATGTCAAAACCTCCTGGACCTTCACCGCAGGGCCGAACGCTAATTGGGTTTTAATTCCGATGGGAGTCTTTGCAGCTCAGTAATCATGAACGATTCAGACTCCTGGAGGAAAGCGAATGTTAAAGATCTGTCTGCGAAGCGCTGGGATGTTTGTGTCTTTACCCAATGTTTAAGGCCAAACTCACATTCAATCAATCCACTGAAGAAAATCAATTCACCAGCCCACCAAAAATTGGTAACCTGTTACAGTTGTTACCTTAAAGACCTCTTACTACCTGATTTAACCCATAAAAATGAGTTTTGTTGCTGTAAATTAATTAATTTAGGTTGATTCAGTGATGTTACATTATATTTTTGACTTGAATAAAACCAGTCAATTTAGATTTGACAAATTTTTTGTGTAGTTCAATGTGCACTTTTAAAATAATCACCATCTGTAATACTTTATTAAATTGCACATTGATAAATATTAGTTTTTATAACAAAGCTAACATTTAAAATATTTAGTGTCTGTTGATATTTAGATTTCGTCACAAAAGCAAACCTAACATTTGAATAAATTTTTTTGGGTAAATATTTAGTTTTTATAACAAAAACAAAGATAGCATTGAATTATTTAGGGTTTGTTGGGTAAATATTTGTTTTTTTTATAACAAAGACAAACCCGACTTATGAAATATTTAGTGTCTGTTGGTAAATATTTAGTTTTTATAACAAAAACAAATCTCATATTTGAATTATTTAGTGTTTTTTTGTAAACGTTTTTTTCTATAACAAAAACAAAACCCATATTTACATAATTTGGTGTTTTTTGGTAAATATTTAGTTTTTATGACAAAAACAAAGCCCATATTTACATAATTTGGTATTTTTTGGTAAATATTTAGTTTTTATAATAGCAACAAAGCTCACATTTGAATTACTTAATATTTTATAAGTATTTAGTTTTTATAATAAAAACAAAGCCCATATTTAAATTCTTCTTATTTTTATTTTTTTGTAAATAATTCATTTTTATAACAAAAACAAATCTCATATTTGAATTATTTAGTGTTTTTTGGGTAAATATTTAGTTTTTATAACAAAAACAAATCTCATATTTGAATTCTTCTTATTATTTATTTATTTTTTGTAAATATTTAGTTTTTATAACAAAAACAAATCTCATATTTGAATTCTTCTTATTATTTATTTATTTTTTGTAAATATTTAGTTTTTATAACAAAAACAAATCTCATATTTGAGTTATTTGGTGTTTTTTTTTGTAAATATTTTTTTCTATAAAAAAAACAAATTATTCAGTTTTTGTTTTGGTAAATATGTAATTTTTATGACAAAAACAAAGCCCACATTTACATAATTTGGTGTTTTTTGGTCAATATTTAGTTTTTATAACCGCAACAAAGCTCACATTTGAATTACTTAATATTTTATGATAAATATTTAGTTTTTATAATAAAATTAAAGCCAAATTTTAAATTATTTAGTATTTTTGGTGAATATTTAGTTTTTATAATAAAATTAAAGCCAAATTTTAAATTATTTAGTATTTTTGGTGAATATTTAGTTTTTATAATAAAATTAAAGCCAAATTTTAAATTATTTAGTATTTTTGGTGAATATTTAGTTTTTATAACAAAAACAAATCCCATATTTAAATTATTATTTATTAATTTTTTTGTAAATATTAATTTTTTATAACAATCTAAGCCAAATTTTTTATGATTTAGTATTTTTGGTGAATATTTAGTTTTTATAATAAAATCAAAGCCAAAATGTAAAATGTTAGTGCTTTTTGATAAATATTTAGTTTTTATAACAAAAACAAATCCCATATTTAAATTATTATTTATTAATTGTTTTGTAAATATTTATTTTTTATAACAATCTAAGCCAAATTTTTTATGATTTAGTATTTTTGGTGAATATTTCGTTTTTATAACAAAAACAAAGCTCAAATTTGAATTGTTTAGTGTTTGCTAGTAAATATTTAGTTCGTCATGATCTTTTATCAAATTGCTCCACCTCTGAAGCGTCGTTGTGTCGTGTAGGTTGATTAATGTTTATTAATCCACTATTCTATTTATTAATCTAATCTTTGATGTTTTAACAACTCCTTATGGTACTTAAAAAGTTTTGATGTGGCTAATGCAAATAACAGACTGCACTCATTTATGCAATTTTTATCCCCCCCCCCCCCTCCATTTTTTGGCCCGATGATGTTCAGGATGCCAAAGTAAGTTCAGCTTGCTCTTTGTGTGCGTCTCTGCTCCGGTTCTGTGTGTTGTAAATGCATTTGTGTCATCAGTGAGTCATTCTACATGGCAGCCCACATGCTGATTATTTTCATATCTCGCAGGATAATTATAGCTCGGCTCATCTCCATGTGCTCCATACATATCAAATAAACCTGCTGAGCTCAGAGGGGTGCCCACAAAATCTATAAAATAATTGCAAATGTATATTTAGCACACTGTTTTTATTTGATAAAGACTGATATTTGATAGAAGACGTTTAAATCATGATGTCTGAGTGGGAGCAATGTTCTTCTCGGATGTCACCTCTTGGCCAGCGTACAAAACCTATAAAACATGATTGTAAATTCATCGCCAGCTTGTCTGTCGACTGTTTGTGTTGTGATCTGATCTGTTATATCTTCTGAAAGGTGTTCTGCCTTTCAAAAGTGTTGTTAAATATGCTGTGTTGCCTGTCTGTTAATGCAAATAAAATAATCATTTTTGAGTAAACCATTCATAGTTTTGCAATGCATTCAGAAAAAAAAAAACAATTATAAGATAAATTTAAAAAGATAAAAACATAAAATCTGCATATGCAAAGTAAATGCAGATTCACTGCAAAAAGTTACATTATTTTTTACAGTAAAAAAAAAATAAAAATTTTTTTTTATAATAAAATACAAAGCCAGCATTTAATTATTTAGTATTTGTTTGATGAATATCGTTTTTATAGCAAACACAATGTCAAGAGATTTTTTTTTTTTTCATTTTTGCTGGTAAATATTTAATATCTGGCTTTTCTAACAAAAACAAAGCCAACATTTGAATTATTTGGTGTTTGTTTGGTAAATATAGTTTTTTTTTTAAATAATAAAACAATAAAGCTAACATTTGAAATATTAAGATTTTGTTTGGTAAATATTTTTATAACAAAAATAAAGGCAAGATTTGAATTATTTGTTTTTGTTAAAACAAAAACAAAGGCAACATTTGAATTATTTACTGATTGTTTAGTAAACATTGATTTTTATAACAAAAACAAAGGCAACATTTGCATTTAGTGATTGTTGATAAATATAAAAAACAAACAAACAAAGGTAACATTTTAATGATTAGCTGTTTAGTAAATATTGTTTTTTATGACAAAGCCAAGATTTGAAATATTTAGTATTTGTTGGTAAAAAAAATGTATACGGATAAAATATATATATTTTTATGACAAAAAACACAGCCAGCATTTGAATTATTTGGTGTTTGTTTGGTAAATATAGTTTTTTTTTTAAATAATAAAACAATAAAGCTAACATTTGAAATATTAAGATTTTGTTTGGTAAATATTTTTATAACAAAAATAAAGGCAAGATTTGAATTATTTGTTTTTGTTAAAACAAAAACAAAGCTAACATTTTAATTATTTACTGATTGTTTAGTAAATATCGATTTTTATAACAAAAACAAAGCCAACATTTGAATGATTTAGTTTTCATTAGGTACATTTTTGGTTTTTATAACAAAAACAAAGCCAACATTTAAAATTGTAATGTTTGTTTGGTAAATATTAGTTTTTATAGCAAAAACAAAGCCCACATTTTAATTGTTTACTGATTGTTTAGTAAACATAGATTTTTATAATAAAAATAAAGCCAACATTTGAATTTTTTTAAATGCACCCAAAATTTGAATTATCATTTGTTGGTAAGTATTTGTTTTATAAAATAAAGGCCACATTTGAATTATTTAGTTTTTGTTTGGTAAATATTATTTTTTAATAGCAAAAACAAAGCCCACATTTGATTATTTTGTGCTTGTTGGGGTATATTTGGTGTGTGTCGCAGAGCAGTGTGTTGCATGTGTTGTGTTCTCGAGTGACTTCGATGCTTGAGCGTGTGATCAGGGAAAGTGTTGATCTTCCTCCCACATTCACCATGTTTCCGTGTTGGTCACCTTTCCTCCTCATGCCATTGGTTTGTGAGCAGAAGTTGCAGAAATGTGTTAAGCGCCAGACGACACATCCTTCTTTACATCTGCTGTGAAGATCACCACCCCACACGCGCCGTGCTGCTTTGGTTCATCAAATATATGTGACTCTCTCGTCGTTTGGAGTCGTATAATCAGATATTCCTGCTGTAGACACTCAATCGACTAGCTTTACAGTGTTTGAAAAGGTATTACGTGACATAGGGAATTTATATAATTTAGAAAATAGAGAAAAGGACACAAAAGGGATTCATTTACAAAACCAAAGAGTGCTTTCTTGCTTTCTTTTAGTTGAAAGTGGTAAACATCAGCATACGGACCCGAGACATACTCTACTACACAAGTATATATGAATGCAAACGCTTAATCCGCTGAAAATATTTAGACCTAAATTTAAGATTTATGTATTTGGATTGCATTTACATTTTGGATTACACAGTTTTATCATAAACCAACTAATAAACTTAACGTGATTCATATTTGTCAGTCGTGCATAAATGGAAAAAGGTCAGATTTCTGCATTCAAAAAAAAAAAAGCATCTATTTGATTTGATTTAAAATCATATTTTCATAATGCATTTATTAAAATGTGAAAGCGATAAAATTTATTCAGTTAAAAAGTATGAAAATGGTATGACTAGCTGTGAAACAAGCAATGTTCAGTTAGTTCAAATGTATGACATTAAAACAAGATTTATTGATTATGGTTATTGTGTGTTTAAAACACATTCAGTTTATTAGCACTATTACAGAAATCTGACCGGTTTCATTTATGTATGACTAACAAATATGTATCGCATTAACTTTATTAGTTTCTTTATGATAAAACTGTGTAATCCAAATGCAATGACATTTTATATGCAGTTCAAATACATGAATCTTAAATGTAGGCCTAAATATTTGTCTTAAATGTAGGCCTAATATTGAGTGTTGTTTTCGTCTGTGGTTGGTGTTCTCTTGCGTTTGTACTCAAGTAAAGTATGTTTCTGTCGTCAGTCTGGATTCATTCCACTAACCTGAACAACCTCACTGATTTTCCACTGTGTTAACCAGGCAACTAACACTCGACCACTGTTAACTTCACTGTATATGTCGTATTTAATGAAATTAGGAGTTATATTTGAGTAAAATGATTACTGAACATGTTTTCAGTTGGATTTATACTGAAGTTTCACCAAGACAGTATTGTTCACATTGCATGACGCGCCACTTGAAAGCAATAGTTCACCTAAAAAAATAAAAAAAAATTTGACAGTTCACTTATTCTCAGGCCATTCAAGATGTAGATGTAGAGTTTGCTTCTTCATCAGGTTTGTAGAAATGTAGCATTGCATCAGTGTCTCAGCAATGGATGCTCTGCAGTGAATGGGTGCCGTCAGAATGAGAGTCCAAACAGCTGATAAAAACATCACAATAATCCACAAGTAATCCACACCACTCCAGTCCGTCAGTTAATGTATTGTGAAGAGAAAAGCTGAAACAAATCCATCAAGACTTTTTTAACTTCAAACCATCACTTCCGGCTAAAATACGAGTTCATAATCCATAATAACTCTTCCTCCAGTGAAAAAAAAATTTTGCTAGATCCAGAATAGAAATCTGCCTGATTCAGACAAGACCACTTTATCACTGGAGGAAGCGTTATTATCGTTTATGGACTTAAAAACGTCTTAATGCTGGATGTGTTTCAGCTTTTGTCTTCTCCAGATGTTAACTGATGGACTGGAGTGCTGTGGATTACTTGTGGATTATTGTGATGTTTTTATCAGCTGTTTGGACTCTCATTCTGACGGCACCCATTCACTGCAGAGCATCCATTGCTGAGACACTGATGCAATGCTACATTTCTCCAAATCTGATGAAGAAACAAACTCATCCTAATCTTTCATGGCCTGAGGGTGAGGACATTATAAGCAAATATTCATTTTGGGTGAGCTTCTCCTTTGAATGGTTATTTAGCATGCGTGTAATGACTAGCAGGTTGTTACATGCGTGCTGTTTAACATGTTTAATGTTCTGTACAGATGTTGGTTTTCACTGGCGAACACAAGTCAGCCGGTGTACAGACGTCACTCATCTACACGTCAAGCTCTTGTTCATGTTCACGAGTCTCGTCTCGCTCTGGAGAGACACTGTTTTGTTGTCGGAGTGAAATCAACTGTGTTTGTTGAAAACTGAAATAAATGTGTCTACAGACGTTTAGAAGTGCTTCGCCTCTCAGTTTGTTCTGGTGCTGATAGTGTATGAGTATTTGTTTTTCTACTTGCAGTAAACGTTTTACACTTAAATGTTTAAATTATGTACACTTAGAACAAAACTCTACTCTTTCTACTCATCATTTTCTAGTCTTTCTGCTGCTGGAAAATAAACTTTGAATATTAAAACACATATAAAATGTATCCGGGATGCATAATATATACAGTCATATTGGTTATCTATCTATCCATCCATCCATCCAACCATTCATCCATCCATCCATCCATCCATCAGCAGTGGCAGATATTTGATATTTCAGGCAATATTTGTTTGTTAGTTGATTTTCTTATTTATTAATCAGTCAGCTTTGATTGATATTTCATATAACAGGCAATGAATATTTTTTTTAATCTGTATTCGCAGATATTTGATTTTTCTGGGAATGTACATTTTTTTAAAATATATTTGTACATTTAATTTTCTTTTTTTTTCTATTGGCAGATATTTGATGCATCAGGAGATATTTATTATATTTGACATTTTGGGCCATATTTACTTATTTATTAATTGATATTGGCAGATATTTAATATTTGGGCAATATTTCTTTATATTATTATTTGGTGTTGGGAGATATTTAAGATTTTGGGTAAATATTTATTTATGTTATTTATTTTTATTAATCAGTATTGGCAGATATTTCATATTTCTAGCAAAATTTTTGCAATTTCCATTTTTATTTTAATCTATATTGGAAGATATTTATTTCAGGCAATAATTGATTTGTTTGTTTGTTTATTAATATTGACAGATTTTTAAATATTTTGGGCAATATTTCTTTATTTTTACTTTTTTTTAAAACAGTATTTGCAGATATTTGTCAGGCAATATTGGATATTTTCCACCTGTTTTAAGATTTAGATGATCGTCTAACATCCATATTTTGTTCTGATGTTGATACTATATAAGTATTTATTTATTTATAAATAGTTTTACACCTGAAGAATTGAGTATTATTATTTTAAATGCTGTTCACTCGCATGAGATGAAGATTTCAGTCGTGTATCTCTGTAGTTCTACTCATCATTTTCATCAGTCTTTCTACTTCAGGAAAATGACTGAAAATACTAATGACATCATCCTGCTCTACACAGATTTTCATCCAATCAGAATCTCTCTGGAATAAGAATGTACTTTCTTTTACAACAGACAAAGAGAGCAATTAGCATATTCTGAGTCATGTGACTATAAAGTCTATTTCCTTAAAAAATGAAGGTGCCACTATATTTGAATCAAAATGGTGAGATCAAAACAATGGGCTTTCTGCAGAGCGCCGTGTTTTCAAATGTCGGATTTTAGGACTCAAACTCCTGGAGTTTCTGCTCCTCATGTAAATGTCCATCTGTTGATGTGGACACACACTCTTCTCTCTCATTTATCAGTAATGGCAGATATTTCTTTCTTTATTTGTGTTTGTTTGTATTTGCAGATAATCAATTGGCAAAATCTATAATACAGACATAACCTGTGTCTGAATGTATGATGAATTTGGTTAATCTGTGACTTACAATCTTTTTGCTCCTTTGTCATCTGCAATTGACCAGAGTACAGCAGGCAGCCCTCATTTCCCAGAGTCCCAGAGGCTTGATGCTGTGAATGTGTTGCAAACGCTGCGCTCTGCTGGACAGAAAACTCATCTGCTGTTTGAATCATGATCATGAGTGTCATTCTGTCAGATGTGTCCTGAATCGATTCTCAGTGTATCAATCAATTCCCAATTCAGTGTGTATGTATATATATATATAACACACACATATAACCCCAGGTCATACATTTCAAACATATCTAATGTTTAAACTGATGAAATGTACCATTTTAACTCCGTTTAAACATTTGATATGTTTTCTATGTTCTAGTGTACATAAAATATAGGTTTATGAGATTTTCAAATCATTGTATTCTGTTTTTATTTACGTTTTACACAGCATCCCAATTTTCTCGCAATTGGGGTTGTATGAGGTTATGAATCAGAATCAGAAAGAGCTTTATTGTCAAGTGTTTACACACACACGAGGAATTCGTCTTGGTGTCAGGAGCTTCCAGTACAGAAAGTACAGACATACTTATAATTAAAGGTAATAATAACACTAATAATAAAGAGATATAGAATAAAGAGATATAAAATATAGAGAAAAAGAAAATGCCAATAGACAGTTATTTTTATGGAATATTATGACAAAATTAAAAATAAACCAAAAATTGTAATCTAGGCACCAGGTAAAAAAAAAAAATGTCAGTATTTATAGAAATGAGCTTCCATTTAGGGTTTTCATGGTCCAGTGTGTAGCTGTGACAGCTTACAGGTGTTTTTTTCTTCTGTAATTTACAAATATTTAAATTTTTTTATTATTAATATGGATCATTGTTTTTTTATACAAAAAACGGCCCTTGCATAGTTAATCTTTCCAGATTTCATGTTTCTTATTTCAGGGAAATCTATGAAATTTACTGATTATCTCATCTGTTAATGAACAGGTGAGATGATCAGTGGGTTTGAGTTTTTACCTGCATCATTGCGGCATGGGCTAAAATATGGATAGAGTTTGTCAGTGAAAGTCTGACCAGTGAAAGAGCAGATATGAGAGCTGGAGCCCACGTCATAAAACGAGACCAGACCCTCCTCATAATCCACAAACACTCCCACAATCTCAGGTTTCACTCTCAGAGATAATGAGACAGATGGACTTTCACAAGCTGTATATTGATTCTCATTCCTCAGAATCACAGTCCAGAATCCATTCACTGGAGTCAGTGTGATCGACGCCTTCCTGTTAACAGATTCTCTGGCCACTCCTAAACTCCACTGAGTCTTTCCCTTCACCTGCACCTCATAGTAAAATCTCCCTGAACTGAATCCCTGCTTTGCCAGAACACAAATCGTACCAAATCTCTTTGGGTTTTCTGGGACGTCCTGCTCAATGTCTCCATGACTGACTTGTTTTCCATCATCAGACAGGATGAGATATGGATTCGCTGTATCAGGATCCAGAGTCACATCCACTAGATGAGAGATTAGACATTATCAATCAACTTCAGAGCAAACCTTTTCATATGATACAGATTATAAAAATATAAACAAGTATTATTATAACGTGTATTGGAGAAATTGATGTCAGTCACACTGTACCTGCAAACTTCTGCAGATACTTCAACCCTGTGGACACAGATAACAATATAATGATGAATTATTAGGAATATTTCAAGTTGACTGAGTTTATTTCTATTGTCAGCATCAGTGGCATGTAAATGTTGCTCGTCCATCAGTTTGAAAAACAGAATTGAATGTCTTTAAATCAAGGGTCTTCAACCGGGGGTCCGCCAATTAATGTTTGATCACAAGTAATTTCTCGTAAAAAAAAACAAAAAAAATCACAAAGTCAATTTCAAATATAAGCACCCTGAAACGAAAGCAAGAGCACCCTCAGTTGATACTGCAATGACATAATATTATTTTCGAAACAGATTTAGCAAACGCTCCATTGTTTTTGAGTTTGAGCTTTGGAGAATGTGAAATGTTCCTGTTTACAGCGTGTTTTTGCAGCGGTGAGAAATGTAGCCAATCACAGACATGTCTGTTGATCTCTTGAACGCAAATACCAATCAGAGGTGTTTAAGTTAGAATGAGTTAAGTTTTTTTTAAATAATAATATTATTTTAATTAGGGGTGCATTATATATTGAAATATAATCGATATCGCATTATGGCTTAATGCCATAGTCATATCGCAAAGGTTGCGATTTAATTAAATAATACATGTGCTGCAGTTTACAGAGTGAAGCGGGTAAAGTGCAGCCCATGACACGCAGCGCTCCACTCTGAAACATGCAGCGCATTTATTTATTTGCTGGCAACCCACCAAAATAAAAGCAGTTTAATATTTTAATTTGAGCAGAGATGCACCGATCGACCATCGGCCATAAATTGGAACCAGACGGTTTTTTGTTTTATTTCGGAGTCTGTAAACAGCGTTTAACAGAGGCCAGAAATGCAAAGAGGAGAAAATACATTAGCAGGCAGAGCATGTTACGGAAGGAGACTCACACAGAGGGTTAGAAAAGTACAACAATGTTTATTTTCAGCAAGGGGTGCGGATGGATAGGGCAGGTGAGAATATGAACTATGGTAATGGGCCTGAAGGTAGATGAGAAGAGTAATTCCGTATAGGGTCCTCACAGGAGATCGTGGAAGGGAGACAGAGGACTGCACACACCTCAGTTGATGGGTACACGGGGAATCCACGGAGCAGATGACGGGAACGGA
>NW_015640049.1:241221-246336 GCF_001515625.1 Sinocyclocheilus rhinocerous
GTGACAGGTGCGTGTGATTAGTACTCAGGTGATGGTGTTCGCTGTGATTGGGAGGTGGTTGAGCCTGGCCGATCTGTGACAGTACCCCCCCCCTCCATGGCCCGCTCCTGAGGGCCGAAAACCCTGATGTCGTGGTGGTCTACCTCTTCCTCGGGACCAAGGGCGATCTGGATGAGTGGAGTGAAAGGCTTCCAGCAGCATGGGGTCGAGGATGTCAGCTCTGGGAACCCATGAACGCTCCTCTGGCCCATAACCTTCCCAGTCCACAAGATATTCTAAGAGACCACCACGGCGCCGGGAGTCCAAGATCTCGTCGACCTTGTAGATGGTGCCTTCCTCCTGGATTAACGGTAGAGGGGGTTCTTCCGTCGGGCCAGGCTCTGTGGAAAGAGAAACAGGTGGATGGTGAGGCTTGAGCAATGACACATGGAAGGAGGGGTGAATCTTGTACTGTGGAGGGAGGTGGAGTTGATATGTAACCGGGTTTATCTGTCTGAGGATGGTGAAGGGGCCAACATATCTGGGCTGCTGAGAAAGTACGCCTCCGACTCCTTTAGTGGAAGCGTCCACCTCAACCACAAACGGTTTATTGGGGTCTGGATGGATGAGGAGCGGGGCAGAAGTGAAGGCTTTCCTAAGTGCTTCAAAGGCCTCCGTGGCAGCTGGTGTCCAGGACAGAGATTTGGGCTTATTTTGGAGCATGTTAGTGAGTGGACTGGTTATGGAGCTGTAATGGTAGATGAATCTTCTGTAGAAGTTTGCGAATCCCAGGAAACGTTGAAGTTCCTTGACGGTGGTTGGAACTGGCCAGTTTCGGATGGCCTCAACCTTCCCCTCGTCCATCTGGATACCACCGTCATCGATGACATAGCCAAGGAACTGAACCGAGGACTGATGGAAGGAACACTTCTCGGCTTTGAGGAACAGATGGAACTCTCTCAAGCGCTCTAGGACCTCCGCAACGTGGTGGCGATGTTCGGCCATGCTCCGGGAGTAGATTACAATGTCATCTATGTAGATGAGGACGGACCTGTGCAGATACTCCCGGAGTACCTCGTGCATAAAATCCTGGAATACGGAGGGGGCGTTTACCAGTCCATACGGCATGACAATATATTCATAGTGCCCAGTAGGGGTCACAAAGGCGGTCTTCCACTCGTCCCCCTCACGTATACGGATGAGGTTATACGCGCTGCGGAGGTCCAACTTGGTGAAGACGGTGGCTCCGCGGAGGTGTTCCAAAGCCGCTGGAACGAGGGGAAGTGGGTAGCGAAACTTCACGGTGCTCTTATTGAGTGCCCGGTAGTCGATGCAGGGCCTCAAACCCCCGTCCTTCTTGGCCACGAAGAAGAAGCTGGAAGCAGCAGGGGACGTAGAAGGGCGGATGTAACCTTGCTGTAAAGCCTCTTCGATATTAATCCTCCATGGCCTTCTGTTCAGGGAGTGACAAGGGATAAATTCGAGGTATTGCCTACGGGTTTACCAAACACTTCACAGAAATGTGTCATAAAAGTATCAAGGGATTTAGTTACTTTACCAGCTTGGGACCAGATGGTCTCTGCCCATTGCAGCGCTTGCCCTGTCAGCAGCGAGAAGATGAACGCTATCTTGGCACTTTCCGTACCGTAAAGATGCGGCTGCATCTCCAGTGCGTGCGAACACTGCAGCAGAAATCCGTTGCACTCCTCCGCCGAGCCAGAGAAGGGCGCTGGTCTGGCCATGGGACCGGTAAGTACTGTCGTGGAAGAGGAAGAGGCGTTGGTGACGGGCGTGACTGGTGGTGTGACAATGGCAGGAGTGAGTATCCGTTTGAGGGCATCCACGATCTCCTGGAACGGGTCGGGTGCACTCATCTTGCTGAATCCCTTTGTGGTCCGGTCTTCTGTTACGGAAGGAGACTCACACAGAGGATTAGAAAAATACAATAAAGTTTATTTTCAGCAAGGGGTGCGAATGGATAGGGCAGGTGAGTAGATGCACTTAGGGTAATGGTCCTTAAGGTAGATGAGCAGAGTAATTCCGTATATGGTCCTCCAGGAGATCGTGGAAGGGAGACAGAGGACTGCACACACCTCCGTTGATGGGTACATGGGGAATCCACGGAGCAGATGACGGGAACGGACTAGGGAACGGAACACAGGAGAGCACACTGGAGGAAACACAGGAGGTAAGTATCACAGGCAGGTAAAGTTTTTCTAAGTATCTAGTAAGGATATCAGAGAGAGAGAGTCTACTTCGATGAAACGAGATCGGACACTGGAGTGAAGTGAGGTGTGTGCTTTTGTATGGGAGCTGAGGGTGGTTGTTTATCCGTGACAGGTGCGTGTGATTAGAACTCAGGTGATGGTGTTCACTGTGACTGGGAGGTGATTGAGCCTGGCCGATCTGTGACAATATCTAGCATTTTATGCAAAATTGCATTTTATTTTTCCCTAAATTCTATGTTTTCCATTTGATTTCTTATGGATTCCGTGTTTTATGATTCAGTACATCTACTTCGATGAAACGAGATCGGACACTGGAGTGAAGTGAGGTGTGTGCTTTTGTATGGGAGCTGAGGGTGGTTGTTTATCCGTGACAGGTGCGTGTGATTAGAACTCAGGTGATGGTGTTCACTGTGACTGGGAGGTGATTGAGCCTGGCCGATCTGTGACAGAGCAAGCTCACTGTTCACAATGCGCGAAGTATGAATGTATCTCTGAGGGGAACTGACTGTCTTAAGAAACAGTTCAGATGGCATTTTTCTTTCATCTTGCCTCTGTATAATGCATGTGTTTACAGCGATAATCAAGGAAACAATGCATCACTGCTGTTCCTTAAGTGCCACCTGTTGGCAGAGAGTGAATTTGCATTTTCATTAATCCCATCTGCTGTTTGCTATGTTTTGTGTTGCCTAATTTCACAAAGCTAAAATCAGACCATTCTGTTTTTGCTTCAGGTTTTGAAATTATACAGTGTAATTTAGATCAAAATATAGGGTAATAAAGCAACTAACCATATTCTTCATGCACTCATATTTTCATTCTTTCTTGTCTTTTGCTTAAATAAAATACATTAAAAATCAGCATTGGATTCTGATATGAAAAGTTAAGATAAGTACATCCCTAAATTTAAGAATGTCTGAAATGAACAAGTTAAGATTTAAATGTTAGTATTGTAGCTGCCTTTGGATGATAAAGTTCTCTAATTTAAATAGCTAGCTGAGTTAATGTCAGTTTATTTATTTATTTATTGTTTGTTTATTTACTTATTTATTTTTTGTGCAACTGTATTTATTTCATATGCAATTTGTTTTATGTCTGTTATTATTTATATTTCTGTGGGAATGATCGGTGGTGGAATTGGCTGTGATGCAAGGGGCACTCGCTAAAATCTTGCCTAGGGCACCAAATTGGTCAGGGCTGGCCCTGGTTGAATAAAAGTATTGTTTTTCTATTGTGTTGCTGATTACATGCTGCAATGTTTTGGAAGTGACATCTATATATAAATGCGTGATTCACTCTGAATTTGCAGTTGACATTGTGATACTAGCACGGGACAAAAATATGGCATGTCACAATAGATATGCGCAATGTAAATGCAGAATAATAGATTACTAGAAAAATATCCGTATCAATATATTTTTAAATTCCATTCCAATTTGTTTTGTAAAAGTAATGCCTTGTAAATAATCGTAAATGTCCCACTGTACATTGCTATTCTTGTCATGGTGGAGGCCTTGTTTACACATTATATCTGCACTTTAAATCCTCACTCAGAGATTTGATTCTTAATTGTCCATCTCACAGTAAAATTAAAATGTTAAGTTTTAGTAAAATTGAAGCTAAAGTTGAACAAAATGTTTATTTGTCCTACTGCATATAAAATTTTTTTATTTTTTTTATTTTTTTATTAAAGGGGTCATATGATGCGATTTCAAGCTTTCCTTTCTCTTTGGAGTGTTACAAGCTGATTGTGCATAGATAAGATCCCTGAAGTTGCAAAGACTAAAGTCTCAAAACCAAAGAGATATTCTTTGTGTGTGTGTGTGTGTGTGCGCGCACGCGCGTGTGTGTGAGAGAGAGAGAGAGACAGGGTCACATCACAGTGTAGAAAACGAAGCGTTTGAGAGAGGCGGGGCATATAGGACCTACAATAATGTACAGTATTTGAAAAATAATGTGTTTTTTGAACATTAGAGCATGTCAACATATTCTGTTACACCAAATACACAAAATAATGATGTTTAAAAAAGCATCATATGACCCTTTTAAACTTGTAGCTGAAGTTCAGGTAACTGTAAATGTCTATCTGACTAGTAAAATGAAGATGTATGACTGCAAATCCATAAAAATTATTTACAACAACTGCAAACAACTAATGAATTGTGATTTTTATCTCAACATGTTTTTTTTTAATGATGCATTTTAACAAGTAATGTAACTTCTGATCTACTGTCTTAACATAATATTCATGTATCATAATTATATTTATTCTTAATCATAATATGGTTAGTTTCTATTAACATTGAAGGCTATATGCTTAATATGTAGCTCTGCTTGACACATTTTGTATCAGGGGGTCCCTGCTCCATGTCTCTGTCGCCTAAGGGGTCCTTACCCTGAAAAACTTTGAAGACCCCTGCTTTAAATTAAATACAATTATAGATCTATGAGACAATCATAACAGAGAGATTAGAGTTTTAATTAAAGCTCTAATTAGAGCCTTAATTATTAATATTAATTATTCAGTGTAATATGTGTTATTTGAGCTGTAAAGTTTCTAAATTATCCTTGTGAGGTGGGAAATGCTTTTTAGACTGTTTAATTTTAGGCAGATTTCTGTTTACACAGGTACATTAAAGGGGTCATATGATGCAATTTCAAGTTTTCCTTTCTCTTTGGAGTGTTACAAGCTGTTCATGCATAGATAAGATCCCTAAAGTTGCAAAGACTAAAGTCTCAAACCCAAAGAGATATTCTTTATAAAAGTTAAGACTTGTAAACACGCCCCCACATGTCTACTTCACTGTGTGGGAAGATTTTCATAACACCGCCCAAATGTTCACGCAAAGAAAGAAGACGTAACTTTGATTCTCGCTGTAGTATTGTTGCCGCCGCCGCCATGTCGTGGAGA
>NW_015640049.1:246773-256297 GCF_001515625.1 Sinocyclocheilus rhinocerous
TTGGGCTACTTTAACACTGTTGCCGCGGGTTGTTTTTCATGTCCGCGGGTTGAAGCGACTCCAATAACATGATATTTATCCCCTGGAATGCGAATTTTAGCAGGGGGAACCCGCCAAAAAACGTGTATTTTACCCCCCGGAACGCGATTTTTAACTGGGGACCCCCTCGAAAATGCGATTTGGCTTGTTTTGGGCTAGTTTTGAGTAGCGATTGGGCGGGTTTTCTTGTGAAAACCTGGCAACCCTGGCTGTAGTATTGTTGCTGCTGCTGCCGCCATGTCGTGGAGACGCTGTGTTTTGTTGTGAAAGCGAAAATTTCCGTCACACGCTTGAGGCATTCAGCCAATCACAACGCACTGGAAAGCTGGCCAATCAAAGCACAAAAATATGTTTTTTTAACCTTAAACCGCATAAACACATTTCATTACACCAAATACAAAAAGTAATGTTCTTTTTAGCAGCATCATATGACCCCTTTAATACTTACATCATGTTCATTGCATGTTGCTTTCTGGTATTCACAAGTAATACTGATTTAATTGGTTATGACAGGAGTTAAAGTTTGGATAGAAGTTCACATAAGAAATCTATTCACTGTATTTGATATTAACATACCAGACTGACAGAGTTTTTCATCTAGAGTTTTCTTCAGCTGAATCAAAGCTCTTTTCATAGAGAACACATCCACATCAGAGTCAATACTGATCTCAGTCCAGTTCTTGGTGTGTGGACGACTGCACAGAGATGAGAACTTCTACAGCAGGAGAGAGAAGACTAGTAAATATGTTCATTTTTATTTTTAACTTTAAATAGGCATGAACTTTCTAACACAGTTAACTCATTTTTCTGATTTGACTTTATTACGCTTTCATTCTCTTTTGTACAATTTCTAAAGACAGCAGCTCATCATGTTTGTCAACAGAGCATTTGATAAATAATATTCTCTATTCTCAGTGATGATACAGATGTTGACAGACCTGCAGGAGGTGCAGATGATCGTCAGTGTGTGAGAGCTGCTCCAGCTCAGTGTTTCTCCTCTTCAGCTCAGTGATTTCCTGCTGCAGCTCTTTAATGAGATCTTCAGCCTGTTTCTCTGCTGCTTTCTGCTGTTCCTCCATCATCTTCAGCAGCTCAGACTGACATCTCTCAATGGAGCGGATCAGATCAGTGAAGAGCTCAACACTGGCCGATTTCTCTTCCTCTGTGTTCCTCTGATCAATGAGATCAATTAACAAAATATTCTATATGACAATCAATCTGTGTCACGCTTGGTGCTCTATAATAAGCGCACAAAGATGAAGAATAATCCACAACAGTCCTTTAATAATAAATCCACAAGGAACTCAGGAGATCACCGAAACCAATGTAGCACAAACACATGAACATAAACAATAAATGGCAAACACTGAACAGAACAGGGAGTATAAGTAATGAAACAAATGAATGATAGACAGCTGCAAATCATATAACCATAGAAACAAATCAGGACTAATAAGAAACTAACAGAACTAAACAGGGCAGGAGAACAGGAACAGAGAGAAACACAATAAAAAGTCCATAACTGTGACAATCTGTTACATTGTTACATATTTATTTAAAGTGATAGTTAACTCAAAAAGGAAAATTCTCTCATCTACTGTCCTCATGTCACTTAAAACGTGTCCTTTTTTTATCCATTTAATTGAGCTCCTTTATTAAGCAGACTGAAATATTATGATTTATAACATTATTACTTTTTAATCATTCCCCCCCCCCACTCACTTTTCTCAGCTCTACTAAGTGCTGGATCTCTTCAATCTTCTTCATTCTGTTCTGGATCATCTGCTGCACGTCTGTCTGTGTCTGAAGCAGCTGATTCTACAGACAGAGAAACTCAGACACATTTATCAATGAATTTAACTTTCCATCTTCTGACAGTTTTCAGGGTAAAGCCACGGTCACACTAGACTTTGAGCATGTGAAATTTCTTCAGAAGCTGCAGTGATTGTAATATGATGTCACGCTCTGCAGCATCTTTTTAAAATGCTCATAATTAGATTACATTTACTTTTTAATGGATTACATGATTACATATTATTCACACAATGGCAGTAAATCATTCATAATTTATTTATTCTCCTTAATTCTTCTTTTTTTCTCTTTTAAATTTTCCTCTCTAAAATTCCTGCTGTGTGTCATACCATTTAGCTTTGATTATATTTACACTATTGAATGGCCATGTAAATGTCATGTAAATAATTTTGCGATCCATGCTTCTGAATTTGGGGGAAAACAGCACATCTTGAGAAATTAGATCACGTATGAAGCAAATAGTTATGCAAGTTACCAAACATAGCTGTGAAACACTCTCTTCATCATATCCTGTAACCATCAGTAACTATTGGTTCTTAAAGACTGGGTGCAACCTAGAAGACTCTGGGTGTGTAATGTCATTGCTGTTTTCATGTTTATTAATGTTTGTTCATTCCCAAATATTTTTGCCAGCCAAACCCCTTTAAAAAAAGGTCAATGTATGCACATCCAAAGCGTCTTGGCCAGGTGCAAGATAAAAAAATAGTTTTTTATCAACTCACAAACCCACTGCAGTTCTTACACTAAGCCCAGTTTGGGAAACCCTGGTTTAACGTAATGTTTAAAGTATAAAGTTTAAAACAAGTTAGATAAAAAGTCATCTAAAAGTAATGTAAAAAGTAGTCAGAATACATTACCTAAAATTAGAAACCTAGATTAGGTTAATAGCGCTCCGGTTACTAATGTAATCTTGGTTCCCTGAGATAAGGGAACGAGCGTTGCGTTGTCTTGACGACTATGGGGAAAACTCCTGTTTTACTCGGCTCAGAAAGCCATGTCATCAAAATCACTCGACTGAAGCGACAGTCATCGATTCGCGTGCAGCTTATAGCACGGCTAGTTACACAACGCTTGTTCCCTTATCTCAAGGATCCGAGGTTACATTAGTAACCAGAGCATTCCCTATCGAAAGGTAACTCTTGTTGCGTCGTCTTGACGACTATAGGGAACGTATCCCGTAGTGCCGTGCTATGAGCAGATGCAGAACTAAGTCTGCTTCTACGAGCTCAACCCAGGAACACTCAGTGAGGGCTCCATAAGCCTGAGCTACAGTAGAGATCCAAGTATAGTGTGAGGTCTACTTGACATAGCCCTTCCACCTGAGGTGGGGAATGGGTAGATATTAATCAAATAAGATCCGTGCCTGCAGTGCAGGGGCATCCAAATTATAAAATCTAATGAAGGTAGATGGCGACGACCAGCCGGCGGCCGCACAAATCTCTCCAATAGAGATCCCACTGGACCACGCCCAGGAGTAGGCCATTCCTCTGGTGGAATGGGCCCTCACACCTATAGGGCATTGCAAGCAAGCTGAGGCATAAGCCAGGGCCTCCAAAGCACACAAAGAGCTGCTCCGTTTGTCTGAACGACTTAGAGCGCTCAACGTACACTCTGAGTGCCCGAACAGGGCGCAATAATCTGGGAACTAGCTTGCCATCCACCACAGGGAGGACTAACAGGGAAATCACCTGGGCTCTGAACATAAGTTGAAAGCTGAAAGCAACTTAGGTACGTAACCGCTGCGCGGTTGAGGAACAACTTTACAGTCGTTGGGTCCAAATTTAAGACAGGAAGCACTGACAGACAGCACTTGCAAGTCACCTACCCGCTTAACCTTTTTAGCGAAATGACCCGTAAGCCAGCTGTTTGAAGCGGCTCGAAGGGAGGACCTTGTGTGGAGGGCCTTCCTTGTGGAGGACTATGGACATGTCCCATGACGGCACAGTCTTAGGGCGAGGAAGGTTCAATCTCCGAACAGCTCTGAGGAACTTAATGACCAAGTCGTTTCTACCGATTGTCTGGCCAGCCACGAGAGAATGATTCACCGAGATGGCTGCCACATAGACTTTGAGTGTGGAGGGGGTGCAGCCCCTATCCAACAACTCATGAAGGAAGGTTAGCACGTGGGACACGTCACAAGAATTCGGGTCCTGGCTTCGTGCTGAACACCAGTCACTGAAGACTGACCACTTAAGGGCATAGAGACGTCTTGTAGATGAAGCTCTAGCCTCTAAAATTGTGTTAGTGACTCTCGCGGGGAGCTGAATAGGCTCAGGTGTTGGGCCAATCATGGGCCAGAGCATCCCGTTGTCATGAAAAATAGATTGGGCAGTGACAATTGTCTTCGGAGGTGAAGAGGTCCACCTCTGCCTTGCCAAAGACTGACCAAACCATCTAAACCGACTGGGGACATAGTCTCCATTCCCTCGGAGCCACATTGTCTTTGGACAACATATCATGCTTCTTGGTTTAATTTGTCCGGCACATGAACCGCTCGTAGTGAGAGGAGTTTGCTCTGTGCCCAAAGCAGGAGACGCCAAGTCATCCTGTAAAGGGAATTTGACCTGAGGCCGCCTTGGCGAATTATATAGGCTACCACAGTCATGTTGCCCAACCGGACCAAGACTTGGTGCCCCTTCTAGGCTGGCAGGAAGGTTTTCAGGGCCAGACAAACAGTCATCATTTTGAGGCAGTTTATGTGCAGGCATTGCTCATGGATCGACCAGGACCATACAGAGTGCCCCAGCCTGAGCTGGAGGCATCCGTTGTGACTACCTTCCTCCTGGAGGTCGTTCCCAACTGTACGCCTGATAGAAACAAGTGAGGAGTTGTCCAAGGGTCCACAGCTTTGATGCAGTGATGAGTTACCTTGACATAATAGCGGCCCAGGTGCCAGGTGTGGGACGGAACATGAGTTTTGAGCCAATATTGGAGGGGCCGCATGTGTAGCAGGCCCAGGGGAATGACTGAGGAGGCAACAAACATGAGGCCGAGCAAACCTCTGAAACACCCTGAGGGGACGCGTAGTCCCCAACTTGAACAATGACGCCACTCGCTGAATGTTCAGGGAGCGTTCCTGCGTAATCCAGGCTTGCATTTGAACTGAGTCTTTAACTGGTCCCAGAAAGGATACTCGCTGTCTGGAAGTCAGAAAACTCTTGGCTGAGTTGATTCTCATCCCAAAACGCTCTAGATGGTTGAGGAACAACGGCCTGTGAGCGATAAGTTCCTGTTCTGATCCGGCTAGCATCTGCCAGTCATCGAGGTAGTCCAAGATGCCGATTCCCATCTGTCTCAGAGGGGAAAGAATCACGTCCGTGCACTTTGTGATTGCAGGGAGAGGAGAAATGCTCTTTTGAGTATGTGGGTCCGCTATCACAGTGGTAGTTTGCTGGAGCACATGCTGAGCTTGCAGGAAATGCCCGGCTAAAAACCTCCATCGCTCAGAAGTATTCGAAGAGGTGGGGAATGATCACGTACATTCTTCAAAGGAGTTCTGGCCTTGGCGAAAACTGACCCTCTCCTGTTCCTCTCAAAGTGTTTCGCAGTGGGAGCAGCCTGCCCCCGTGAGCGCAGTTTCAGCGTGGGTGTGGCCCAGACGCATTAAAGTCTGATGCTGTCAGTGATAATAATCAGTGACGGCATTCTCTTCAGTCCGCCTGAAAGAGATCAAACCGGTCATTAGACGAGGGGTGCTGATCCTCACATGTAAACAAACTGGCGGATCAAAAAGCTGCCGGAAGAGTGAAGCATGCAGGACCTGTGCCGGCGTGCGATCACTCAAGCCTCATCGCTCAACCCGTGAGTTCAACGTTTCTTCCTCTGAGACAGCTGGGAGGGGAGAAATGGGAGAGCGGGTGGGGCCTTCATGGAAGAAGGCGAACTGCGAGTGAAGCAAAGCGAGACGCAAGCTCTCATAGTGAAAGCGATCTATCTCAGTGAGCGCAGCCTTAGCGTAGGCGTGGCCCAGGCAAGCGGCGCGCTCAGTCTGAAGCTGTCAGCGATATGGAATCATTGGTGACAGCGTTTTCCTCTGATCTGCCTAAAAAGATCAAACCGCTCAATGCAAACGAGGGGCGCTGATCTTCACGTGTAAAACACACTGGCAGATCAAAGTGCTGCAGGGAGAGTGAAGCATGCGGGACCTGTGCCAGCGTGTGATTGCTCAACCAGTGAGTTCACCGTTTCTTCCTCCTAGGCAGCTGGGAGGAGAGAAGCGGGAGAGCAGGTCACCATCATTGAAGAAAGCGATCTGCGAGCGCAGCAGGAATGGACCCAATGCTCTCGCAGCGAAAGCAATCTGTCTCAGTGAGTGCAGCCTAGTGTGAAGCTGTCAGCGATACAGAACGTCGGTGACAGCATTCTACTCCAATCCGCCTAGAAGGATTGAATCAATCGATGAAACGAGTGGTGCCTATCCTCACATGTAAAACACCGGCAGATCAAAGTGCTGCAGGGAGAGTGAAGCATGCAGGACCTGTGCCGGCGTGTGATCGCACAACCAGTGAGTTCACCGTTTCTTCCTCCTAGGCAGCTGGGAGGAGAGAAGTGGGAGAGCGGGTCGCCATCATTGAAGAAAGCGATCGGCGAGCGCAGCAGGAACGGACCCAATGCTCTCGCAGTGAAAGCAGTCTGTCTCAGGGAATGCAGCCTAGTGTGAAGCTGTCAGTGATACAGAACGTCGGTGACAGCATTCTACGCCGATCCGCCTAGAAGGATTGAATCGATCGATGAAACGAGGGGCGCCGATCCTCACGTCTAAAACACCGGCAGATTAAAGTGCTGCGGGGAGAGTGAGCATGCGGGACCTGTGCTGGTGTGAGATCACTCAAACCCTGTTGCTCAGCTCCGTGACTCCACCGTTTCTATCTCCGAGCTCACTGAGAGAGGAGAAATGAAGAGCGGGGCTGCCTTCATTGAAGAAGGTGGTTTGCGAGTGGAGAAGAGTGAAACTCATGCTCTATGTGAGAGCATTCTGTCTCAGAGAGCGCGCAGTCTTTCTGTGGATGCTGCCCAGACAGGCAACGCACTCACTGCATCCTTCTGCATCGTGCAGAGGTTCCCTGCATGAGGCACACTCGCTGCGCGACATTTGCAACAACATCACTAGCAAATTTGCTCTTCTGAAGCACCGGAAGGCTTCTTGATTGCAGAGTCAGCAAAGAGATGGTTTTGTCACTGAAGGAGAAGATTCTGATGAGATGGCGCTCTGAGCCGGCTTATATAGCCAGGCGGCCCCACCCATTTTGGCAGGCTAGAGCGCCATTGGTTTGTGCAGCTACACAAATGTGAACAAATCAGGCTTCAGTACCAGAGTAAAACAGGAGTTTTCCCCATAGTCGTCAAGACTATGCAACCAGTTACCTTTCGATAGGGAACTACAGTTTTCATCATGCAATCTGTAATCAGTAATGGACTGCAATTTGTAATTAATCTACCCAGCTCAAATAAAAATATATCCAAAATGTAAAAACATACAATCTACTCCACTTTCCTGCAGCACTGCGGTTTTAAATTTCTGTTCTTTTATTTAAGCTACGAGGTCATGCCGTGACGTATCAATCTTCTGTTGGTCACACGGTTTCATGTGATACAAATTCACCAAACTTGAACTTTGGAACACAGTGAAATGCGAAACAACTTCGCAGGAGCTTGCGTTTCTGCTCTCCTGCATTTGCATACATATGAATGGAAGTCAATGGTACGAAACGTGATGTGTGACTGGCCCTTATCATAAAAAAGGCAAAAAGTTCTTCAACATGTTAGCACAGAGAAAAGAAAACGTAACCTCGGTTCCCTGAGATATGTGATTCTGAGGAATGAGAATCAATATACAGCTTGTGAAAGTCCATCTGTCTCTTTATCTCTGAGAGTGAAACCTGAGATTGTGGGAGTGTTTGTGGATTATGAGGAGGGTCTGGTCTCATTTTATGATGTGGGCTCCAGATCTCATATCTACTCTTTCACTGGTCAGACTTTCACTGAGAAACTCTATCCATATTTTAGCCCATGCCGCAATGAAGGAGGTAAAAACTCACCGATCATCTCACCTGTCATTAACAGATGAGATAATCAGTAAATTTAATAAATTTCCCTGAAATAAGAAACATGAAATCTGGAAAGATTAACTATGCAAGGGCCGTTTTTTGTATAAAAAAAAAACAATGATCAATATTAATAATAATACAATTTAAATATTTGTAAATTACAGGGAAAAAAAACCCTGTAAGCTGTCACAGCTACAGACTGGACCAGGAAAACGTACTTGGTTACTAACGTAACCTCGGTTCCCTTTCAGTTTTTACGAATTGGGAATCTCGCCAGAGAGACCAATCTACTTTGAGTGTAAACTAAATGAGCCAATTCACATTGGCATGCGATGATTGCATCCAGCTGCCGCTGATCACAGTTTGAGCATAAAAAGGCAGCCAGTGCAACGCATACCAGCTTTTCGCTTCGGAGCCGAGCAATCACATCGTTTTGCTCCTGATTACTCTACTGAGAGAAGAAGACTGAACGAGTTCCGCGCGCTCTTTGGATCTCTTGGTGTTCGTGGTATGGCTGCCGTGACGTATCAATCTTCTGTTGGTCACACGGTTTCATGTGATACAAATTCACCAAACTTGAACTTTGGAACACAGTGAAATGCGAAACAACTTCGCAGGAGCTTGCGTTTCTGCTCTCCTGCATTTGCATACATATGAATGGAAGTCAATGGTACGAAACGTGATGTGTGACTGGCCCTTATCATAAAAAAGGCAAAAAGTTCTTCAACATGTTAGCACAGAGAAAAGAAAACGTAACCTCGGTTCCCTGAGATATGTGATTCTGAGGAATGAGAATCAATATACAGCTTGTGAAAGTCCATCTGTCTCTTTATCTCTGAGAGTGAAACCTGAGATTGTGGGAGTGTTTGTGGATTATGAGGAGGGTCTGGTCTCATTTTATGATGTGGGCTCCAGATCTCATATCTACTCTTTCACTGGTCAGACTTTCACTGAGAAACTCTATCCATATTTTAGCCCATGCCGCAATGAAGGAGGTAAAAACTCACCGATCATCTCACCTGTCATTAACAGATGAGATAATCAGTAAATTTAATAAATTTCCCTGAAATAAGAAACATGAAATCTGGAAAGATTAACTATGCAAGGGCCGTTTTTTGTATAAAAAAAAAACAATGATCAATATTAATAATAATACAATTTAAATATTTGTAAATTACAGGGAAAAAAAACCCTGTAAGCTGTCACAGCTACAGACTGGACCAGGAAAACGTACTTGGTTACTAACGTAACCTCGGTTCCCTGAGATACGGTACGAATTGGGAATCTCGCCAGAGAGACCAATCTACTTTGAGTGTAAACTAAATGAGCCAATTCACATTGGCATGCGATGATTGCATCCAGCTGCCGCTGATCACAGTTTGAGCATAAAAAGGCAGCCAGTGCAACGCATACCAGCTTTTCGCTTCGGAGCCGAGCAATCACATCGTTTTGCTCCTGATTACTCTACTGAGAGAAGAAGACTGAACGAGTTCCGCGCGCTCTTTGGATCTCTTGGTGTTCGTGGTATGGCGCTTCAGTGGTGGTGGTTTTCTCGTGTCGAGTGGGTTGCACACATCAGGCTGCACTACCCCCTGTTTGTGTTGCAGGCGGCCATCTCCCCTGTGC
>NW_015640049.1:256341-257588 GCF_001515625.1 Sinocyclocheilus rhinocerous
AATGTTTTTTTTTTTTTATCATTACATTGAAGTACATTAGGATAGATAAATCATTTCCTTTCATAACAAGGCATGAAGAAAGATGACAACATGTGCTGTAGACGCATATGTTCCCATATCTCACGCATATTTTTCCCACGCATATGGGAAAAAAATATTTTTTTTCTCCTGAACTGAAGCCTTTTTTCAATCACAGAGTGTAACTGCACGGCCATTGGTTAGAAATGAACAAATGCGACAAAGCCCGCCAGAGCCCGCCAGAATGGGCGGGGCCATCTGGCTATATAACCGGGCACTTTACCACAGGATCTTCAGGTTACTTCGACTGAAGCGACGACTGAGTCGTGCAGCTACATAGCACGGCAAGCAACACAGTACTCGTTCCCGTATCAGGGAACCGAGGTTACGTTAGTAACCGAGTACGTTCCCTTTCGATACTTCACTCGTACTGCGTCTGCTTAAGACACATATGGGAACATAGTCCAATCATGCCGTGCTGATGTAGTGGAACGACTTAAGGTATAACTTCCATAAGCAACCAATGCCTATAGAGAAGTCAACAATAACCCAAGGCTAAAGCAGGCTGAGCTTTCTAGGTCACACCCGGCCTGGTTAATCGTTCCAGAGTATCCCCGTAACTTCGACACCCACGGGTCGAGAGATAACAGGTGAACAATGCCAAAGAACTTGGGCATGTAGCACGGCCAAGGGCTCTCTGCCATATCTGTGAACGCAAGCGCGTGTCATTTCAAGCGGAAAGGACCCTGGCCTGTAAGGCCGGGACTTCCAGGTTATAAAACCTTGCAAATGTGGACGGCGAGGCCCAGCCGGCCGCCTCACAAATATACGCAATGGACACACCACTGGACCATGCCCACAACGAGGCGATGCCTCTAGTCGATTGGGCCTGTACTCCGATGGGGCATTGGAGGCCCACGGAAGAGTACGCTAGCAAGATGGCGTCTACTATCCATCTAGAGAGTCTTTGCTTCATAACCGGAAGCCGGTTTGGTGCGGTTACCGAAGCTGACAAAGAGTTGTTCCGATCGCCTATAGGGGGCGGAACACTCAATATAGGTTCTCAATGCTCTGACGGGGCAGAGCAGAGATAGCTCTCTGTCCTCTTCAGTTGGAGGAAGCGCGGAGAGCGTAATGACCTGTGCTCTGAACGGAGTGGAGAGCACTTTAGGTACGTAACCGTGCCTCGGTTTCAGGACGACTTTAGAGTCGTTAGGCCCGAATTCCAG
>NW_015640049.1:257598-258030 GCF_001515625.1 Sinocyclocheilus rhinocerous
GTTTAGACACCAGGCGGCGAAAAAAGACCACTTTAAGGCATAGAGGCGTCTTGTAGACAGAGCTCTAGCCTCCGAAATTGTGTTTAAGACTCGCTCTGGGAGGCACGAAGGCTCCCGTCGAGCGGCCAGAGGTGCAGGGCCCATAGGTCGGGCCGAGGATGCCATAATGTCCCGTTTGCTTGAGAGAGGAGATGCTGTCTCAGTGGAACAGGCCAAGGGGCCGCTATCAGTAGCTGAGTCAGCTCTGATAGCCACAGCTGGTTCATCCGAAGTGGGGCTACCAGGAGAACCCTGTGTTCTTGTTCCCTCACTCGCCTGATTACCTGTGGGATCAGGGCGATCGGGGGAAAAGCATAAAGGAGGTTGGGCCAACCGTGGGCCAACGCATCCCTGGTCTTTGAGAAATAAATTGGGCAGTGAGAGTTGTCTTCT
>NW_015640049.1:258105-260389 GCF_001515625.1 Sinocyclocheilus rhinocerous
TGAGTTAGCTCTGATAGCCACAGCTGGTTCATCCAAAGGGGGGCTACCAGGAGAACCCTGTGTTTTTGTTCCCTCACTCGCCTGATTACCTGTGGGATCAGAGCGATCGGGGGGAAAGCATAGAGAAGGAGGTTGGGCCAATCGTGGGCCAACGCGTCCCTGGTCTTTGAGAAATAAATTGGGCAGTGAGAGTTGTCTTCTGAGGCGAAGAGGTCTACCTCGGCCTCGCCGAAGATCTCCCAGATCTTCTGAACCGTCTGCGGATGGAGCGTCCACTCCCCTGAGGGGACATTGCTCCTTGATAACATGTCCGCTCCCTGGTTCAATTTGCCCGGTATATGCGCTGCCTTTAGCGAGCGCAGGTTGGGTTGAGCCCACTCGAGGAAGCACTCTACCAGCATGAAGAGACGCTTTGAAGAGAGGCCTCCCTGGCGATTTATGTAGGACACAACCGACATGTTGTCCGATCGGATTAGCACATGGTGCCCTTTCAGGACTGGCAGGAAGAACTGACAGGCTCGACATACTGCTAGCATTTCCAGGCAGTTGATGTGGAAGCCTTTTTCCGCCTTCGACCAGTGGCCGAAGGTCGGTATGCCCTCGCACAGCGCCCCCCAACCTGAGTTGGAGGCGTCTGTATCTCAAGAATGGCCTGTGACGAGGGGCTATCTGGATTTGAAAGTATGCATCCTTCAAGTCCAGGGAAAAGAACTTCTCTCGAGCGAATTTGCGAGGATCTGTTTCAGTGTAATCATCCTGAACACCTCTTCATGAGGGCACGATTCAGGTGTCTGAGATCGAAGATGGGTCGGAGGCCACCATCTCTTTTGGGGACTAGGAAGTATCGGCTGTAAAAGCCTGACTCGCTCTGGGCTGGAGGAACTTTTTCCTTTATCTTTTCCGCTATCACAGCGGTTGAGTGCTTGGGCGCATGAATGGACCCGTTGTTTGCACAAAACACATTTCCCTCTGTACCCGGAGCTGAACGGGGTATCAAGAGGTGTAAGAGAGGCTGCTTGAGGGGCGGTCCGGCCGTGGCGAGATCTGACCCCATCCTCTTCCTGTCTCGTAGATCAGGATGACGCCTGAGGCGCCGGGTCCAAAGCAATCTTGGGTCGGGGTCCATGGCGCTTAGTAAGAGGGTAGCTGATGGAAGAGGAAGTTTGCTCTCTTTTTGAAAATGTTTGTGTTTTATTATTTTTTCCGCTATCACAGCGGTTGAATGCTTGGGCGCATGAACGGGCCCGTTGTTTGCACAAAACACATTTCCCTCTGTACCCGGAGCTGAACGGGGTGTCAAGAGGTGTAAGAGAGGCTGCTTGAGGGGCGGTCCGGCCGTGGCGAGATCTGACCCCATCCTCTTCCTGTCTCGCGGATCAGGATGACGCCTGTTGGGTTGGGGTCCCTGGCGCTTAGGAAGAGGGTAGCGTCTGGCCGAGAGAGAGCGTCCCCGTGTCTGCTGCGCTTTAGCGGGCCGAACAACTGGGGCGGCAGGTGCTGGCTTCGCAGGCTGCTGAGTCGGTGCAGACTTAGGGCGAGCTGATGCAGCAGCGGAGCTGGAGCGCTTAGGCAGGAAATGTCGTATAGCCTGGGACGATTTCTGTGCCTCCGTGAAGCGTTCAGCGAATCCTTCGACCGCTGGGCCGAAAAGGCTCTTGGGGGAGACAGGAGCATCGAGGAAGGGGATCTTATCCGCGTCCTTCATCTCCGTCAGCGTCAACCATAAATGGCGCTCGAGCACCACAAGGCTGGCCATCGATGAAGAGGCAGTACGGAGGTGGGCGGAGTATGGAGCGCGCCACGATCTGGTGAGCTCGTCGTGGACCTCCGGGAAAAATGGAGAGGCACGCTGACGAGGGGCCTGGCGGCGCTCTGGCAGGAACCATTCATCCAGATGGCTGCGAGAGGGCTCCTCTGGCCGGGACCACTCTAAACCCAGCTCTTCAACCGCTTTGGAGAGGATACGGAGAAGCTCGGTATCCATCCCGTCTTTGGTGGCGCTGGGCGCGGATGATGGCGAGGGGGTGGGGTCATTCTCCGAGCCCCACAGCTCCTCTGCATCCGACGCTGCTAATGACATGCTGTCATCCAGCAGCTCGTCCCCACTTCCCCCGAATGAGATCAGGTCGCTCGCACCAGCAGAGGGACGCTGATCAGACTGGGAGAAAAGGACCAGAGAATACTCTCTCTGGGGCGAGAGCGAGGCCCGACGTGGGCTCGCTCGCAGCCGGTCGCTTGAGCCCTCTGCCCCGCTGTTTTTTTCCTCACAGGTCCCTGGGAGGAA
>NW_015640049.1:260462-275536 GCF_001515625.1 Sinocyclocheilus rhinocerous
CGCTCTCTGAAAAGAAAGCGATCCGTGAGCGGAGAGAGGCGAGACTGAAGCTCTCGCAATGAGAGCAATTAGCTCCCGTGAGCGCAGCTTCCGCATGGGATTTCCCCAAGCAGGACACGCACTCCGTGTGGCCGTCATCAGCGTGCAGGGGAGACCCGCACGAACCACAGTAACGGCGCGGCATTTGCAACAACGCCGATGCTCTTTTAGAAGCTCTTTTGTGAGTCGCCGGATGGCGGCAGGGGAACCGGACCGGAACTGCTGCGTCGCTGGCGCGGCGGAGAAGCAGGTCAGCCGTGCTGAGAGGTCCCGATTCCAGCTGCAAAGGCGTGTCAAACGGCGAGCGGCTTCGGAACAGCTTGAGACGTAGAGTCGTCGCTTATATAGCCAGATGCCCCGCCCATTCTGGCGGGCTTTGGCGGGAATTCTGCACGAACCAATGGCCGTGCAGTTTCACTGCGTGAATGAAAAAAGGCTTCAGTTCAGGAGAAAAAAGGCTTTTTCCCATATGCGTCTTAAGCAGACGCAGCACGAGTGAAGTATCGAAAGGTAACTGCATTTCATGGGATCTTTATAGTGTTTTGTTTGTATCTCTTGCCTTCTTCTCTTGACTCTCCTCCTCTATAGGAACAGTGTTGTGAGTCCTGTGGTCTCCTTCAGTGCAGGACAGACACACACACGTCTGATCATCTCTGCAGAACAGCTCCAGAGGTCTCTGGTGTTTCTGGCATATATAATCTTCCAGATTTTCCACAGCGTTGATCAGTGTGTGTTTCTTTAGACGTGGGACTCTGTGATGGGGCTCCAGGTGAGTCTCACAGTAGGAGCTTTGACACGTCAGGCAGGACTTCACAGCTTTCTGCTTTCTTTCATCACAGAAGTCACACAACACCTCAGATTTTCCGAGATTGAGCTTCTCCTTAAAGTGTTGCACAACCTCTATGAGTGTTGTATTAATCTCAAGATCAAGTCTTCTGATGAATGTTTCATTACAGAGTGGACAGAAGCAGATATGTGTGTTTGTCCAACACTTGATCAGGCAGGTTTTGCAGAAGTTGTGTCCACATGGAGTGGTGACTGGATCAGTGAACACATGCATACAGATGGAGCACTGGAGCTCCTCATTTAGTGGACCACTGGAGGATGACATGCTGAAAAGATAAGTAATAACAATATATCATCTACATTACTGCTTAGAGCAGTTTTGATACTAATTTTGATGTGTTTGAGTCATTTATGTTGTGTATGGATGTTGCTTTTTAAAAATGATTCTAACTAAAAACTTTTATAAAGACGTAATAATAAATAAACAATGTAAATTATGAACCACTGTTTATTTCAACGGCAAAGCAGCCATAGCCATATGTGACATAGCCATATGTGACATAGCCATATGTGACAGTAGTTTCTGTCTGGAAGTTAGGACAGAGTTCACGAATGTCAACTTCACTGAGCCTATAAGCTCCGCCCCCAACTTCCGGTCTAAAACTGCTGGTTTGATGCTTCTGATGGCTCTGTGGCACTGCAATGCTTATTATTGGGTGGTAGAAGAAGAAACTAAATAAAAAAAACTAAACAAATGAAGTTTTACAACAATATTTAATAATAACACGAAAAGGCATTTTTATAAATGAAAGACAACACAGAAAAGGACGGAAGTGTAACCCAGATAGCACACATACATCTGCAAGATGTCTGTTAAAGATCGCTTCATCTGGAAAGCATCTGTTGTGTGCAAACATATGATAGTCTTTAAGATGTCAGTTTTACATACACTCTAAATCATAAACATCTTAAAACGATTTTCTAAATGTCTATTTGACATCTGATAGGAAACGTCCTATAGACGTATTTCAGATCTAAAAAATACGTCTTGCAGATGTAAATGCAGATATCTAAATAGACATCTCTGTGATGTACGTGTGCTATCAGGGAATATTTCAAACATATAACGTACTAAATAAACATGCATGTAAACACCAGGTTTCATTTTTGTTTAACCGAGTTATGATTTTCACTGGACTTTGTTCATTCTGCCGGAAGTTCGAGTACATCCTGTTTCTATCGTCTCTAAACTGACAGCATACCTCAGAATTTGATTTACAACCAAATAAATGACATATTTTTACTAATATTCTGATACTGCTTCATGCTATTAAACTACTGAACGAGCTCTTTACATTTCCATCACTTACCTGTGAGTGAATAACAGATCTGATCATTAATTTTAGAGTTTCTGAATAGAATTGTTTTTTGATGAAGCTTTCAGTTCATCTTTTAAGTTTCACTTTCACTTAAGTCTTTCACTCAAGGTCATACTGTAGCTCCGCCCATAATCATGAATATGAAACCGTTTCTAATTCATCCCTGCTGAGTGTGTAACAGTGTAGGGAACTTTTAGAGTATCTATTTCGTTTTGGTTAGTTCCTTTTCTGATGACAGTAGTGTCAAATATCAAGTTATCACAGTTTACTCAATTGCAGCTTGTTAGAAACTGCACAGACTGCATATGTTTCAAAGTGAAATCTTTCTGGGTCTCAAAGGGAAAACAATAAAATATGTAAAGGAAATTAGCAAAAGAAAGCATGCATTTTCAGTATTTTAATCCCAATCAGATGTTTCCCAGATGTTCCCCCACAGCAGATGCTTTCCAGATGAAGCGATTATGAAGGTAAAATTATGTCAAAAAGATTTGCATGCGCAGGGTAATATTTGTGAAAGTGTACATAAGACTGTAAGCGTAAATTAAATTTGCATGCACAAGAGAGTATTGTAAAGGTGTAAATCGTGTTTAAAGCGCAAGAAAAAATTATTTGCAGCATTTTACTGTTAATCGTAAGTGTAATTTATGTATTGTGAAACTGCAGCTTCATGCTAACGCAAAATAAATATGAGCTGCATTCTTCTGACTTCCATTTTTCCGCGCTTACACTTTTGGCATGTTTTTTTCACCAAAAGACGGTCAAACGCACTGCAAGCCTGTGAACAGTGATTTGCAAGCGAAAACAACAGTTTAAAGAACTGCAAAATGGATTGACTGCTTAGAACAAATCTGTATGTGTAAAAAAACAAACTGTTGCAAATGTCAAAATTACTTGTTGTGCATGTGGGGCAAAAAGTTGCCGAAATAATCCAATATGTACAGCTCCGTCTTTCTTTTCTCTGTGCTTACAGTTTTGGCACGATTCTCTCACTAACTGAGTTTTGCAGGTGTAAGGGGGGAGGGTGGGTCCACCACCTTGTAGCCAATCAAATGAGGCTCTTGCTGACTCTCCATTTACTCTTATCTGATTGGTTCAATAAACACATCATACGCCAAGACTTTTATCTTCATTTAGTTCAGGATAGTTCTTGCTGTCGGAATGGTACTGGTAAAGTAACAGCTGGAGTCCACGCCTCTCTCTCCTCCCCTGAGCCCAATGAGTTTTAACAGACCCCCTAAAACGTGCGGTGAGTTTGGTGGGGGGGTAATTGAGAATGAATGGGGAAAAGTCACGTGAGAGAAGGCAAAGCCTCCATCGCGATATGAATGGATTGACTGGTTATGTGATTGGTTCATTCGATAAATCCCGCCTCTTGTGTTTGTGCGCGTTCCGCTTTCGCTTTGAATCAATTGAACCAATTGCGTCGCAAAATTATTCACTGTTTAGAAGCGTACACCACACACTGGTGACCACTGCTGGTCAAAACTGTGTAAATGCAACAAAAACTCAGGCCAAAACATGCATAAAACATTTTACAAACCCATTGCAAATGTATTATTGAAAGTATAATTCATTAAATAAAAAAATACCATTAAATGTGAAGTGTCTGTATGTGTTTTTAAAATAATTATTATTAATTAGCAGGGCTTGTTTGTTAGTTTTATGTCTAAACAGGGCAATAAGACACTATTGACTACTGCTCATCCTTTAAATTACACAAGTGTCTCATAAAAAATTTCTAGAAATTGATCAAATTGATCGGAGATCGTATAAAAACCATAGACGCTGACTCAGTGGTTCGATTCGAAACCACTGAAATTTCAAAACGTTTCGAAACAGTTATGACGTAACGAAGCCTTGATTACTGAAATCACGTGACTTTGGCAGTTTGATAGGCGAAACAAATGTTTAGCAAAGGGTTCCCGAAGCTTCACGAAGCAGTGGCTGCGTCCAAAACCACATACTTCCCTACTATTTAGTAGGCAAAAAGCAGTAGGCGAAGAATGAGTATGTCCGAATCCTTAGTATTCATAAAAGAGTAGGCGAGAATTACCTGCGTGGTGCACAAATTCTCGCGAGATTCGGACATACGTTTACTTAAGTTACGTCCGAATAGGCCTACTTACCTAGGGCTGCATCCGTAAACTGAAAAATGCTGCCTTTGGAGGAGGCATTCGAAGGCATCAAGGCACGTCCAAATTCAATGTTAGCTTCAGTTCCTGTCTCCTGAGATGCCTTCATCTGGCCGATTTTTGAAAGCACCATAAATGTATCCTTCGCTGCCTTTTGATATCCCACAATCCTGTGCGATCCATTCTGTGACAGTTAAAAAATATGTATTATAATTGAAATCTACAGAAGCAAATAGATAAAGTGCAATAAAATAAACACTTTAAAGTATATTTTAGATGTTTTCTTTTCACTAGTCCTAAAGAAGACAAGTTAGGGAAGCAAAATACCCCAAAATCATAAAAAAAACAATGGTTTTGTCTGTAGTGTCTTGCCTTAAAGGGGTCATATGATGTTGCTAAAAAGAACATTATTTTGTGTATTTGGTGTAATGAAATGTGTTTATGCGGTTTAAGTTTATTGCAGCCTAGCATGGATGAGAGCAGCAATAACACCCCCAGGTTAAACAGAACAGAACCAACATAAATGTATTGCAGATATCGTTAAAGTTCAATAATGTTATGTACACATTTTAGAATTAGTCTGATTCAAGGAGAATCAGAAGGCTGAATCCTGACTGACAGAGGAGGAGCTGGGGATGAAGGAGGGTAATTAGCTATTGAGCAATGCGAAAACTGCTGATAATACTGAGGCACCTTATATATGAATGCTTAGATAGGTGTCGTATTCCCATAGGTTGATGGGGATCAGCTGAGAGTCAGCTGATGCAAGCTTGACTAACGTGACCTGTCAGAACTAACGCTAGATATGTATAATTGTTTTGGGGGGAACTAATAAATATGTTCAATACGCTAATATGTTTAACAAAAACTTAACCTAGCATGAAAAATAGCTAGTTTTAGACTTTATTTCTTGGAATTTCATGGAAAATAGAAATGTATACATTTTTTAATTGAATATTAATTTTAATGTTTTGTGTTTGATTTTTGTTCATTTAATATGTATGTGTGTGTGTGTTTAAATTACTTTAACAAAACAAATCAGTGTTTTATCAAAAAACTGGCCTGATAATATTTAGTATGAGGTTAACGGTCACGATTTTCTAAAGGTAAAGTGCCTCACTTAACTGTCTATTTGTTAAAAAGAATGTCAGGTTTTAATCAATTCCTGTTCAAGTGTTGTAAATTGCCAACTAACAATAAAATTTCACGTTGGCTCTCTTTCTCTGTAGGAACTTCCACGTCCTGGATGATCTGTCCGGACCTCCCGGCAGGTAACGGTGGGTGGCAGGTTGTCGATGCGACTCCTCGGGAGCCCAGCCAGGGTTCGTACCGCTGCAGTCCCTCTCCAGTCTCTGCCGTCCGCAACAGACAAGTCAACCTGAAATTTGACACTCCTCTTGTCTTTGCCGAAGTGAGCACTTCAAATACACTTCTTTTCACCCTCATTTGTGTCTGATGACATTTCGAACGGATTTTATTCAAAACATCAAAAGATCTACTGAATGGCTGAATTGGTTTCACTGTGCATCTCAGGTTAACAGTGACAGAATCTACTGGCAGAAGAAACCCGATGGAAGTTTGAGTCAGGTTCATGTGGAGAAGAACTCCATTGGTCAGTGCATCAGTACTAAAGCTGTGGGATCTGACGCGCGTGTGGACATCACACACCTCTACAAATACCCAGAAGGTAACAAAACAAATGCATCTGGTCCAAAACCTAGAACTGCCTTCCTAGAAAGCATTTTAAGGCAGCATAGACATGCTCCCGATTGGTATTGTTCATGCATATTTAATAATAATAATAATAATAAACCCTTTCAATGCATATTTATACATATTTAATAATAATGCATATGCATATTTAATAATACATTCTAATAATAAACTTAATTTGTACACAGTAGCACATTTCATACAAGAAATTCAGCACAAAGTGCACTTTACATAAAAATAGATAAAATACCATCCGAAACTGAAGACGAGACCCACCTTTTAATAGTGATAATAAACAAGATAAATTTAAAATGGTAATGAATAACAAAACAACAAAAGCCGAAAATGCTGCACTGGTCTCTTCACGTAACCACCACTGCTCTTTAGATGATTAGAGGTAAATTATCAAACTGCAAGGATGAAAATACTCCAAGGCACTTGTACAAAGGTAAAAAGCGTTTAATTAAAAAATCAAAGCAATCCATGACATGCTGAAAAGATAAGTAATGACAATATATCATCTACATTACTGCTTAGAGCAGATTTGATCATGCTAATTATGTGCAATTTAGTTAGTAATTTAGTTTGTGTACAAAAATGGACGTTGCATGTTAAAAAACTACTGTAATTGACTGGAAGTTGATGAATGTCTTGCCCGCCTCCAACACTAAACCTAATTTCACTGAGCCTATAAGCTCTGCTCTTAACATCCGGTCTGAGACTGCTCTGGTCTTTCAGATGGCTCTGCGGGACTCTGGTTGGTTACTTCTGGGTGGTAGAAGAAAACTAAATATGTGTCTCTGGGAGCTACAGTACAGCAAATGTAATGCAGAAAAGGGTGGAGGTGTAATATTTCAATCAAAAAGCACCAAATACACATCTGTAAATACCAGGGTGTTGTTTTTGTTTACTGGAGTTATGATTTTCACTGGACTTTTTTCATTCTGTCTGCAGTTCAAGTGCTTCTGTCGTCTCTTAAGTTTGACATGACAACAGACATCAAACTTTGGTTTACAGCCAAATAAAGGACATAGTTTTACTAATATTCTGATACTGCTTCATGCGATTAAACTACTGAACGAGCTCTTTACATTTCCATCACTTACCTGTGAGTGAATAACAGATCTGATCGTTAATTTTAGAGTTTCTGAATAGAAATGTTGTTGTTTGAAAAAGCTTGCAGTTCATCTGTTAAGTTTCACTTTCACTTAAGTCTTTGACTCAACTGCAGTGATGTCACACAGTAGCTCCGCCCATAATCATGAATATGAAACAATTTCTAATTCATTCCTGCTGAGTGTGTAAACAGTGTGAGCTTTTTGTTTCATTTTGGTTAGCTCCTTATTTGATGACAGCAGTGTCACATATCAAGTTATCTTAGTTTACACAGTTGCAGAGCCCAATGCAGTTAAAGGGATAGTTCACCCAAAAATGAAAATTAGCCCATAATTTACTCACCCTCAGGGCATTTTAGGCATATCTGACATTCCTCTTTCAGACGAATTCAATCGGAGTTATATTAAAAATTGTCATGGCTCTTCCAAGCTGTATAATGGCAGTGAATGGTGCCCCTGTTTTTGAAGCCGAAAAAATTTATCCATCCATCATAAAACTAGTCCACACGGATCCGGGGTTTTAATAAAGGCCTTCTGAATCTAAACGATGCGTTAGTGTCAGAAAAATATTGATTTTTAAAAATGTATAAACTGTAATCTCCAGCTTCCGGTTGCTCAAGCAGGCGCGTTCACGACAAGGCGCTCAAGCGTATGATGTAGGCGTCCCAGGACTGTCCCAGGTCTTAAAAACGTGAAAGCGCAGTACCGTTAACGCGCACTAAATCCACACTATCTGCTTCAGAGCATTATTCGAGGCTAAGCGTATCCCATCATGCATCATGTTCTGGAAATAAATTCAGAGAGTTTTTGCAGAGATCTTGCTAGAGGTTGCGCAAACATTTCCAGTGTAAGTTCAATATTAATAATAATTAGATATTACAAATAATTGGTAGTAAAATGTAAAGTGTTGCACATTTTTAGTCGCTGGATATAGTGACGTGTCCCTAGCATCCCTACTAAATTCTACACCCTTGAAAATCATAACAAGCGATGTCCAACTTTGGAAACTAGGTAGGCCTAGTTCTCAACTTAAATATGAAGAGGTCAAACAATAGACTAGTTACTCCAAATTTCACAAAAAAGATTATGGACGTATTTCTAATATAAGTCAGACATTGAAGTGAGTTGCTGTTAATTTGTGTTTCCTGCTAGCTAAATTTAACATAGAGAAAAAAAATCTGGCTCTAAACCTCTCTTTTCTCTATTCAAAGTTGATCTTGACAAGTATATGGAAACTATCCAAAGCTTTGTTAATCCTAAAGCAGTGAAAACTGTATCTCTCTTCATCACGTGCCCTCTAAGATGTAAATTTATTACTTTTTTTTTTTGTTAACCTGGCAACACATCCCTTACGAAAATTAACCATGGTTTTACAACAACAACAACAACAACAAAAGGTTACTACACTTTTACTATAATAGAAACTATTATTAATTTTCTTAAGGGATTAGCTATTTGTGTAGCTATACTTTTCTTTTTTCTTTCTTTTTTCTTTATTTTGTTTTTATATTTGTATCGCCTTGATGGTTTAAAAAAAAATTCAGAAAAAAAGTATCGCGATACCCCCTCCGAGTTCCGATCTGATTGAAATGATTCATGATACGCGCTCCGAAGTCCCGATCTGAATCAAATGATTTGCGATACGCGCACCGAATCGATCTGAATCAATTGATTCGCAGTACGTGCTCTGAAGTTCCGATCTAAATCAAATGATTCGCGATACATGCTCTGAAGTTCCGATCTAAATCAAATGATTCGCTATACGTGCTCTGAAGTTCCGATCTAAATCAAATGATTCGCGATACGTGCTCTGAAGTTCCGATCTAAATCAAATGATTCACGATACGTGCTCTGAAGTTCCGATCTAAATCAAATGATTCGCGATACGTGCTCTGAAGTTCCCCGCTCAGAGTCCCGATCTGAATCAAATGATTCGCGATACGCGTTCTGAATCCCGATCTGAATTAAATGATTCGCGATACGCTCTCTGAAGTTCCGATCTAAATAAAATTATTCGCGCTCCGAAGTTCCGATCTAAATAAAATGATTCGCTGTACGCGCTTTGAAGTCCCGATCTGAATAAAATATAATTTGCGATATACGTGATCCGATTGGATCGCTTCGAATCACTTTGCGACGCATCATTTAATTGATTCGGAGTTTTAAAAAGCTCCGTTTCACCACTATACAAGCTTTTTTAAAATCATTACAAGCGATGGTCATGAAAATTAATGGATCATTTGATCTGTTTTTTTTTTAGGGGTGTAAAGATTTGATGGCTACGCCCCTGGTGTGACAAAATGTTAGCCTATACATAATACTTTTAAAACTCTTTTTTAAAATCTTGGCTTACATAAATTTCTACATATGCCATGTCATGCCATAGCATCATTAAACTAGCATCTAACAATGGACAAAAGTGTTTTTTTTCTCTCTAACCTATGGTTCTGTAACCATAAAGGCTGCCGTGTAATTTGCCCTCTGACTAAACATTTAAAGAATTTAGGGGAAGCATTTAAATAATCCTGTGAATGCACTTAAAGAATGCAGAATCGAATCGAATTTAATTGTGAATCGAATCGAATCGTTCTGAATTTGCAAAAATCGTTCTTGAATCGAATCGAAAACCTATGAATCGTGAACCGAATCGATTCGCTGTCTACACAAAGATTTACAGCCCTAGTTTTTTTCCTAGTAAATCACTTGAACTGAATGATTGAAGTCACGTGTTTGAATCAATTGAATCGGTTCCAGCGTAAATGACTCACTCAATTGAATCAGTTCGTCAGTTCCTCTTTTCTCGTCTTCAGTCATGTTTATACAACCCTGTCAGCACTACTACTGGCTCAGCTCACTAGTTTTATGACATTAACTGAAATAAGCGAAAAAAAAAGTGTGATGTTTACAAATAAAATATAAATATTTCCATTCCAAAGATAACATCCAACACAAATCTAGGAACATATTCAGGTGAGGTAACCGGTTTACTGCTAACCAGTGAAACACTCCATTAATATGACGAGCTGCAGATCAAAATACATGTTAGATGGAAACATTGTGCATTATGATCGAGTTTGTAGCGTAATTCACTATATTTGAAATAGTTTGAGCACTGCAGTTCAGTTGGTGACAGTTCAATAGAAATCAGCTGAACGCATCCAGTCTCTCATACCATTGAAGTGAATGTTCAGTTTATCAGTATATATTGTAATAATTATTTGAGAAATTATTGTGTTATCTAATTTTTATTAGTCTATACAGAGTGATAGTCAATGTAAAAAGAGCAAATGAGAGAAGCAAGATTCACGTCATCCTTTACACGAGTGACTGTGATTGTCTTTCCAATTCTTTCTGCTGACTTCTAATTAACTTCTTAAATTGATTCCCAAATCTTTCTCAGTTTTTAACTGGTTTTGCTTCAGGGTTTGGTTTTATATCCACTGGCGAATCAACACAGTACCAAACAGAAATGTCCATAAAATCAAACTCTGGCACACATACAGATTAGTTTCAGTCTGAATAAATATAATCTGACTCCAGATACTGATTTCAGTGTTTAGTACATTACACGTAATTTAATGTCATTATTACCAGAGCAATGAGAAGCTTCCAAAGCACCGCAGTCTATTGCTATTTTGACATTGAAAAATCGTTTTTTTTTCTGTACATCCAGCCTGCCAACAGTTTTTATTCTTTAAATAATCTTCTTCAGAGGAACAGTTGTTATATAAACTGAAAGTCACCATGATTCTGTGTTCCTCAGGAGCTGGAAAAGGTTTGGTTGTGTGTGACTGATGGGCCGGATTCAGTCTGGAGTGTCAGCCCAGCAAGCAATTTTGCGTTTAAAAGACGTCTATTAGACGTCTAAATATAGCCTAGACGTCTAGGCTAAAACAAGGCTAAATTTGGGCGTCATTTTTTACTTTAATTACACTAATTGTGACAGAGAGTCATTCTCATTTGCTTGGATGCCAACTAAAAACAAAAACGAGATATATATTGTGTATCACCATTCAGTGTGTTAAAAAAGAGAGAAGCTCCTGTATAAATTAATATGGATTAATCTGTCAAAGCTATGTTTGTTCTGTTGTTTGCTCTTTGCTCTTCTTGCGCCGTTTTAAAATCGATTGAGTTTGTAAACACATACAAATGATCAAACTTTTACTCTATTAAATTTTGCAACTAATCCTCTGAACACATGCGTGCTGAACCATGGGCCTGGTCATGGATCACTATCAACTACAATCTGCTCCCTTCACGAAAATGTAACGGTTCCTAAACATGATAACGAATAATATAGATAAATAATGAACACATGTCAAAACGAAAACACAGATACTTACGAGTGAATCAGGTTAGACTATAAGTGGGCTACAGATAGCCGCTCGAACTACGAGCTAAATCGTGGCTACGCACAGGCTACGTATTGAACATGTCAAAGAAATGAAACCAAACACCTTGTAAACGCTGTTACTTTGCTTACATGATGGAATATCATACATCTCACAAGTTATTTTGCCAAAAAACGACATGAAACCAAATTCAAGGTTATTTGGGCTAGAAGTGGGTTACACATAGCCAGACTATATCGGGTCTATACTTAACCGAGACGTTGAAATGACGGCTATTGCTTGCTGGGAGAGATCAACTCCCTGAACAGAGATCCAGAGACACAGGACTCAGAGCTCAGCCTCGCTTTACTCTGTTCCACTGACGCTCAGGAGAGTGTGTGTGACAGTCATGGATCCAGCGATCAAACCTCCACAGAGTCTCTGGGTTCAGACTGTAACGCTGGAGAACAGCAAATGCTGCAGACGCCACTGAAGATGTGCTCAGTCAAACTGCTGGACTGCAGGAAGATGATGAAGATGAAGAGAGAAACCACAGCTGAGGAACAACAGAGTAATGATGAGGATGAAGTTTCTATTCCATCAGGTAATTTTCTTTATATACTTTTTGTACATTTTCATGACATTTGTCTGCTGTGTCAGTAGCTGTTACAAGAAAGATGGTAGATATTGTACTTTCAGTTCTTTCATTTCTTTTCACAATAGAATTGATTTGTTTTAAGTCAGATCAGGTCTGCAGGGCCAGCGACTGTAGACTATTTAATTTAATACAGTTATTGCATTTATTTCAGTGCATATTTAATGTTTAGCGATATAAAATGACAAAAGTCAGGGTTGTTCACACAAGTCAGGGTTGTAAACTGTTCTAAAATGGCCAGTGACATCAACGTGAGTGTTGAGATCATCATGGATGGGGCAGGACCTCGTATCGGTGAAGATCCCAAACTCTCCATTGTCCTGAAGAACAAAAGCTCAAAGCAGCGCGCGGCCAGTCTGCTGTATGAGGTGATGGTCATGTACTACACTGGAGTGCTGAAAGACACTGTGAAGAAGGAGTGGATTCCTGTCGACCTCAAACCACAAGAGAGTGAGTGGAGTTTGACTATTAAACAGTCCCACCAGAGACTTTTTCTCTGGTTATTGTGCCCAAAATGTCTGAATTAGTAGCTGTATTTGTCAAACATCACTTGATGATGAGCTGACAGTCAAGATCTGATTCCAGAAGCCTCTGCCACGAGTGTTGAAGAGCGTTTTGTTCTGTATAGAAGGATTGGGAATGCAGAGCGTCAGAAAGATCATGAATGGGTAAGACTGTGTTTAGGAGCATTTTAATTTCATCTTTATGCACTTTAGATTTGTGAACTGTACTACATTAAATATGATAAACTGTATTTAGAGTGAAAAGCTTCCAGTAAGTTTATATTCTCGTTCTGTCTGTCAGTGATGTGGAGAAGCTTGTGATGGTTACACTGATGGAGATGTTTGTTTCTACCGTCTCCGGCTCTCAGAAGCTCCTGGCATCGATGGACTGCCGTCAGCTCACTCAGGTGCACAGATTCACTCATATTGTGCTCAAACCAGAGAAACAAAAAATTGTGAAGCCTTCTTACACTGTCAGTTGTCTTATAAGAATATTTATTATATTTAAGACTCATGAACACTAAATAATAATTCAGTAATTAAAATAAAACTGATGCACGTCAACAAAAATTATCCTTCATGTTTTATCATCCTTTTTATCTGTAATAATGTTTATGTGAGTAAATGTTTTAACGTATTTGCATATTAAATAACAAGCAATTTAGTTTTAATTTGTTTTGAGTATATTTTGTTATAGTGGTTACAGAATTTGTTATTTAATTAAAATTACAATATTTTATTTATTTATTAATTTTAAGTAATTTTAAAAGTAATTAATGTTAACTGTTGGGGAGGACAGAGAAATTTACTTAAGAAATTTCTTTACAATGTCGAACAATGGAATTTTTACATATTAAGTAACATTTTATACAAAAATGTTATATAAAAACATATAAAAATAAATCAAAGCAGGTTTGAAAGGCTGAAATGAAATATGAATATATAAAAAAATGAAGTTATGCATTAAGAAAAATTAAAGCAAACAAATGTTGTATTGATTAGAATAGAATATAATTAGAATTAGATTAGAATTAGAATAGATTTAGAAAGTTAGCTTTTGCTGGTAGATGCCTTATTTGAAGAAGCCCTGAAGATTTCATTTCATTTCATTTTATTTATTTAATCAGGGACAATGCACATTAATAGTACATACAATATGTAAAATGTGCCAGATTTAGCCAACACTGGCTAATTTTCATCCGCAGTCCCTTTTGGCAGGTTGATGTTAAGGACAGGAAGAAAATATAAACAAAGAAAGTTTATACACCAAATTACCAAGATAATCATATTGGACTGAAATATGATTATTTTGTTTTTTTTTATTAATCGCCTTTTGTGTACTTGTAAAACTTTTCTTATCAAATGTTTTTTTTTTTTTCAATAGAACCTTATTGATCCTGGTTCTTAGACTCATAGACTTATTAATTACCATTAATATAAACTAATTGTGAAAATAAATTTTCAATTTGTAATGTGAACTGTTTCTTTAAAAAAAACTGCACATGCATAGTTAATCTTTTCAGATGTTTCACATTTCAGGGAAATCACTTTGTCTCAACTGACAGGTGAAATTTTAAGTGGGTTTGAGTTTTTACCTTTATCATTTAAACCTGGGCCAAAGTATGGATAGAGTTTCTCAGTGAAAGTCTGACCAGTGAAAGAGTAGATATGAGAGCTGGAGCCCACGTCATAAAACGAGACCAGACCCTCCTCATAATCCACAAACACTCCCACCTTCTCAGGTGTCTTTGTGTGAGAGAAAGCAACTGCTGGATTATCACAAGCAATACACTGACTCTGATTAATCAATATCATAGACCAGAGACCATCCTCAGGACTCGGACTAATGTCCCCCTTCCTCTTATGGATTCTCTGGCCACTCCTAAACTCCACTGAGTCTTTCCCTTCACCTGTAGGCCTATATGTTACATTATGTCAGTAGGTAGCGACCAGTGACTGTTAAAATGCAACTGATGTCTAATTCATTCAATCAAGAGATTCGTTCAAAAACGATCAAATCAAGTTCATTTATTTCAAATATTTTTTTACATATTTTTATTTTTAATAGGCTCATTTATAACATTTTAGACTCATTTATAACATTAAATAAAACATTTTGTATGAAACCTAAGTGAATTAGCCTATATATTATTTTGTTTTTGTCTAATATTTTGTTTTCAGAATCGTGGGAGAACCGTGATCTCTATTCTAAAAATCAATGATCCAGAGTCATAGCTTAATAAATAATATCTGGCATCTAACTATTATTATTACTGTTTCTAATAGCCTATTAAAATGTAGACTAGGATGTAAAATGTACAATCTTACAGACTTTATGTAGTACAACAACAAGGATTTGGTACATTTATAATGCATTATAATGCCGCTTCTCATCCAGTGTGCGAAGTTCTGCAAAAAAAA
>NW_015640049.1:276292-282877 GCF_001515625.1 Sinocyclocheilus rhinocerous
TTAAAATGTAGACTAGGATGTAAAATGTACAATCTTACAGACTTTATGTAGTACAACAACAAGGATTTGGTACATTTATAATGCATTATAATGCCGCTTCTCATCCAGTGTGCGAAGTTCTGCAAAAAACCCCCCCGCTTCTTTTGGTACGTTCCGCGATCCATGTCTTGAGTAAATAGTACCTACAGTAACTATGAGACACTAAAAGAAATTTGGTAAAGTCTACCTAACTGTTGTAACTTGTAACTGTTAAAGTACGCTTTAAATAACTAACACTGCAAACATGTATGATCAGATAAGAAATAACTTGTCACTGATTTTAATAAAACTGTTGCTCATTGAATGGAGCAATATTCACTTAATTCATGTAGCTACCTACATAGACAACAGGACATTCAGAGTCATGTCAAATGCAACAAATGGTGCTAAAAATTAAAAACTCCTTAATGCTGTAATCGTATGATTAGTAAAGTTGAAAATTGGTGTGAATCCTCTTTGGCAGATGTCAAAACATATCTTCTGAAATGACTTGTATACATAAAAAACGCAGCCACAAATTCCGCCACTGTGGTTCACCACCAGAGGTCCCTGTCACCCGAGTATTGACTCCATTTCCCATTGCCCCGTACCTGGAACTGATTACCTTCCACCTGTTTCCCATTACCTGGACTATTTGAGCTGCACACAGACATTCACTCTCTGGCTGCATCCGAAAACTTAGGCAGCTGACTTGCTGCCATATGAGGCAATGACTTTGCAGGCAGCGTTTTTGCACGAAGGCACCTCGTGAAACTGATTTCGGACAGGCTTCTGAGGCAGCGTAACGGTTTAATGATCTACAACAAAATAGAACGAGTTTTGGTGATAACTAAACGAATATTTAATTACTATACGGTAATACTTATTTCTCGCTAGAAATAACATCAAAAGTGCAAAACGTTAGTCAGAAATATACATTTACACACAAACCGACCACCAAACGCAACTTTCAGATGCCATCTTTATTTTATATCTCAACCGTCATGGAATGGAACGCAGAGGATTGTGGGATATCAAAGGCAGCGAAGGATACATCTATGCTGCCTTCAAAATTCGATCAGAAGAAGGTACCTCCGGAGACAGGAAGTAAAGCAGAATTTGGATTCGGACGTGCCTTGATGCCTTCCTGCCTTGGAATTCTGCCTCCCAAGCTTTCAGACGCAGCCTCTGTGAAGTCTTGTTTTGCCCCGGATGATCCTTCATTGTTTTTGTATTGCCTGTGTTTGACCACGGACTGTTTTCCCTGTTTTGATTCTTGCCACCTGCCTTTTGTATTAGCCCTGTTTTCCTGGATTACGCTTGTGATTGTTTGCTGCCTGCCTCGACCGTGTGTCTGTTTTTGACCACGTCTTTGTCTTGCCTTGGATGGCACTATTGCTGGTGATTGACCACTGCCTGTTTATACTGCTGCATATGCTTTTGATAAAGCCACACATGGATCCTAACTCAGCTGACTCCTCGTTACAGCACACATCAGCTCTAGATCATGCTGACAAAAATAGGTTCAATAGGTTAAATTGTTTAGCAGATATCCTTGTAAGAAATCCTTGTACGTTTAATCTTTTCTCAATAGTTTTTTTTTTTTAAACACATAATCAACATGTAATTAATCATATATAAATTCATAATGCTGTTGTGCCTTTGTTGGGAATATCATGTATTTCATTAAGACCTTCCATATTAGTGGAGATTCAAAGATGTTGGCTTTGCAGTAAAAACAGTAATTATATTAGAAGAGATACAATGGCAGAAATTCTTTGTTTTTCTACACTGTACTTGATGTTCACATACCAGTTTGACTAAGTTTTTTATTTAGAGCCTTGTGAGTTTTCTTCAGTTGTGTCAGAGCTCTATGCAGAGGGAGCACATTCACATCAGAGTCAATCCTGATCTCAGTCCAGTTCTTGGTGCCTGGACGCCTGTATAGGGATGAGTACATCTACAGCAGGAGAGAGAAGACTATTAAATATGTTAATTTTTTATTTTTAATGACGTTAATTCAAGATGCTTCATTCATTCATTCAATATGTTTGTACGCAGGAGCTTTTTAAACACAATTAAGGGAAGACACCCAGGTGATTAGGGTATCCAAAGTATGGATATCACCTTACGTCCCCCAAAGAATTGCAAATATTGTCTGTATTACAAGTTTTCTGAAATATTTAAATATGCACATGAGGCATTGTCTAAATAAATATACACTAATTTGCAAAAATATCCAGACCATAAATCTGAAGATATTGGATAAAGCAGCTTTCAAATTCTTGTTTGATTTTGTTGACATTAAAGGTTTTTACAAATGAGATATTGGATTTCTATTTTAATCACTCCATGAATCAGAAAATAATAATGTCAACAGCCAGAAGAAAATTATTTTTCACCATGCTTTTATTAATAAAATGTCATATAAAATCAGGTGAACAAACCCCTCTGTAAAACCCTTCAGAATATAGATAGGAATAAAACTGTAAAGTTTGGTGTGTGTAAGTGCTGCTGAAGAGATTTCTGACTCCAGGGTTCCAGGGTTTTTTATAGTTAACTGAAACTAAATCCATAAAAAACATTTTCTTTTTTTACTTTAAATAAAATTAATGTTCAATGAGATAAAATATTTTTAAAAAAAACTTATATTATTTCAGCTATTTGCCAAGACATTTCTCATTTTCATTTAGTTCAACTTGAAATTAAAATAAATTCATTAATAACTATAGAAATATAAAAAGAAAAAAAAAGAGAAAAATAATAACATTTTAAAGTGCCCTTATTATGCCATTTCCAATACAGTGTGTAATGTAGCTGTATGTGAATGTAAACGATGCATAAAATAAATATACACTAATTTGCACAAATATCCAGACCATAAATCTGAAGATATTGGATAAAGCAGCTTTCAAATTCTTGTTTGATTTGGTTGACATTAAAGGTTTTTACAAATGAGATATTGGATTTCTATTTTAATGACTCCATAAATCAGAAAATAATAATGTCAACAGCCAGAAGAAAATTATTTTTCACCATGCTTTTATTAATAAAATGTCATATAAAATCAGGTGAACAAACCCCTCTGTAAAACCCTTCAGAATATAGATAGGAATAAAACTGTAAAGTTTGGTGTATGTAAGTGCTGCTGAAGAGATTTCTGACTCCAGGGTGCCAGGGTTTTTATAGTTAACTGAAACTAAAACCATAAAAAACATTTAAATTTACTTTAAATAAAATGAATGTTCAATGAAATAACATATTAAAAAAACTTATATTATTTCAGCTATTTGCCAAGACATTTCTCATTTTCATTTAGTTCAACTTGAAATTAAAATAAATTCATTAATAACTATAGAAATATAAAAAGAAAAAAAAGAGAAAAATAATAAAATTTTAAAGTGCCCTTATTATGCCACTTCCAATACAGTGTGTAATGTAGCTGTATGTGAATGTAAACGATCTTCAAATGTGTAAAGCTGAAAGTGCATGATAAAATTTAAGTTATTTTCTCCCAAAGTAAAGAATCGACTATGAACAGCCTAAACGAGTCATTAGTAATTCGATTCCCACTTCACATTTGCATAATTCCCGCCAGTGTTCTACGTAGGGATGGGCGATACCACTTATTTTGTTTTCGATACGATACCGATACTTTTAAAGGCCAGTATCGTCGATATCGATACCGATACGATACGATACTTCTGAACTAAACTTTTAAATTATGAAGTTTATTAAATTATTAAATTACTAAGAGTAAAATGGGTAATGATAACCTCTTAACTTTGTTTAAAACACATTTTAACATTCAATACGCCTTAATTGTAACTTATTAGGTTATATTTTTGTTTACACGTTTAATCCCAAATTTTTCCCAGACATGAAAATATCCAAATGATGTGTCATTAGTAACCCTTTGAAATAATCAATAATTTTTTTTTTTTGGAAAAGTGTGTGAAAATTTTTATTTTATGGTCAGTCACAATTGTAATTGGTGGGATAATGTGTATACTGAATTACCATATTTCTGCAGTCTTAAAAATTGTTATATATCTTAGCCCAGCTATTTTAAACTGTTTGATCACATTCTAGGGTTACTATTATGCATAAAAAATCCTTATACATCATTGATAGGAATACTGAGATCAAATACAAAAAAATACAACACTTTTTTGTAACATATATCATCACATTTTTATATTATTGCTACCAGTATTACAACATTAATATTCTAACTTATTTGTAACATTTGAACTTTTGATTTAGTGCAATATTTTGTACTGCCATTAGGGACTGCCAGTGAATGGCTGTTGCATGCATAAAATGCAACCTTTTTATTCTGACAGTGTATGATTTCTATTAACATTACAGAATAGAACATGATCAATATTATCTTTCAACGTTCAATTTAAATAATTGTAATTGCACAAACTATGTAGGCTACAATTTCAATTTGTTTATTGTGAAATAACTCAAACATTTTTTTTTCTGTTCTCTGATAAGCATTGTTGCCATTCCCAAAAGCTTGAATGCTTTGTTATGATACTTTTGGGAAACGCAGCCCTGTTTGAATGCACTGTCAGCAGTGAGTGAATGCTCTCTGTGATGGATTGGTTCTGTCTTGCAACATTTGCGTGTGTTCAGATGAGCAGGAAAATAGTTCTATCCTACACAATTATTCGCTAACAAATGTTATTCGTCCAATTCAATGCATACTGTACGCATTTTTTTGTTTGTTAAATAAACAAAATCACTGGTAAACACCTTAATATCGATATTTTTTGTTTGAGTATTGATACTTTCAATACTCGCATCAGTATCAATACTTCGGATCGATACGCCCATCCCTATTGGCTGGCCGCGAACAACTTGACCCCTCCCACAAACACGTAATTTTACTGATGACTGCTTCTCTAATCTCAGGGAGTTCAATGTGGGATTCACAAACACTTGCTCTTGAAAGATTAATCAGTACACAGTTTATGTGGACCAGCTAGCTCCATTGAATCACAACCTGTAAGTATGATAAATAATAGATGTTTATATTTTCTATCGAGCGTTCTAAATACGGAACAACGGTAATGTGTGTATCATTTCCGACACGTGCTGTACGCGGTAGGCCAATCACAACAGACTGGGCCATCTGACCAATAAGAGCAGAGCAGGCTCAAGCAAAGGAGGGGTTTAAAGAGACTGAATCTCAGAACTGCTTCGAACGAATCGTTTGAGAATCGCTGGAAAACGACGTGATATTAAATTAAGATTTTGAGAAAACGAAAACGTTTTTTGAACTTGCATGCATGTAAACCTATGGTAGGAGACTCCCAAAACAATATTAGGAACCTTAAAAATGGCATAATAGGGGCACTTTAACTAAAACTAAAATTAAAACAAAAAATATAAAAATAAAGACTAATTTAAAATATTAATTAAAACTATAATAGAATCTGAATGATTCTAAAATAAAACTGCTCAGTGCAGGTGAATACAACTCACAGCCTTCAAAGATATGTATTGTAAAGGAAACAAAAAAATCTACAGATGCAAATAGATAAATTGCACTAAAATAAACATAAAAGTGTTTTACAATATTTTTGACTGGAGCATCTTACCTTAACCCATTTGTCTAATGTGATTATTATTATTATTATTATTTTACTGTTTCTTTATGTTCTGTATGATTTCTAAAGCATGGTAAAAAAAATAGTCAGAACCTTTGTCTTACCATGTAGCATACAACAGCTCATCAGGTTTGTGAGTGTTTGTCCTGTAATATTGTACATTCTCAGTGATGATACAGAAGTTGACAGACCTGCAGGAGGTGCAGATGATCGTCAGTGTGTGAGAGCTGCTCCAGCTCAGTGTTTCTCCTCTTCAGCTCAGTGATTTCCTGCTGCAGCTCTTTAATGAGATCTTCAGCCTGTTTCTCTGCTGCTTTCTGCTGTTCCTCCATCATCTTCAGCAGCTCAGACTGACATCTCTCAATGGAGCGGATCAGATCAGTGAAGAGCTCAACACTGGCCGATTTCTCTTCCTCTGTGTTCCTCTGATCAATGAGAACAATTATCAGGCCCATCTGTTATGCATTTGCATGTATATTTAAAGGGTTCACTCAAAAATGAAAATGCTCTCATCATCTACAGGTGTAACGATCTCCAGCTGGAGTGCCCATGATCTCCACCAGAGGGCACTCCACCCCTGACTCTTGCCACTCTCACAGACTACATTTCCCATAATCCTTTGCCAAATTCATCATCACTTATTGCATTCACCTGTGTCTTGTTGCCTCATCAATCTCATCCTATTTATATCCTGGTTATCCATTCATTCATTGCTCAGTATTTGTTAAGCTGACTGCACACTAGATGATTTTCAAATCTTAAAAGATTTTAAAACCATGGGAGACCACAGACATGAAGACAGTTCAACTGATTTTTAGCCTTATAATCCTCTGAATGCGCACACTAGATGATTAGACCAGACCACGGGACCACACACTTGATGATTGTAGGAACGATTTCACAGTGATACGAGATCTCACGGACACTCGCGAGATCAAACGTGACT
>NW_015640049.1:282974-291265 GCF_001515625.1 Sinocyclocheilus rhinocerous
AAATCGGCCTTAAAATCCTCTAGTGTGCGGCCAGCCTTAGCCTGTACCCTTTTCCCAGTCTCTGTGTTTTCTTGCCTTTCCTTGCCTTGCTTTGCCTTGCCTTCGTGTTTTTGACCTTGGACTGTTTACCTTGTTTTTGTGATCATTTGCTGCCTGTCCTTACCATCGGCTGTTTATTGGATTACTCTTTTGTCTGCCCTGGATTATACCTGTCTGCTGTTGTTTGACCCTGCCTCTTTTGACCACTCTTTTAAAATAAAGTTGCATTTGGATCCTCAACTCCGTTGTCACGCCCCAACGTAACAACAGGCCTCATATTATGTGAAATGTGTTTTATGCATTTAATTCAGAACCTTTATTAAGCAGACTGAAATATTATAATGCATAATCAATTTTACATTTTTTTTTTAACTTCCACTCACTTTCCTCAGCTCTACTGAGTGCTGGATCTCTTGAATCTTCTTCATTTTCTTCTGGATCATCTGCTGCATGTCTTTCTTTGTCTTAACCAGCTGATTCTACATAAACAGAAGAACACATTTATGACTGAATTTAGCGTTCCATCGTCTGACATAAAAAGTCTTATTTGAATATTGATTTTGAAAACCAATGATATTCGTTTATTCATATCATAGTGAGACGACAGAGGCTGAAAACACCGCAAGCATCGTCCGCGCTTTAGTAAGTGTGTAGTAAACAAAACAGTGCGTTGCACCATCCGCCATTCATTCATTTATTCATTGCGGAAATCATGGCGCCTTTTACGCGTGATGTCAAATGCTTCCACACATTTGTAGTATTACTATAGAATTTTAACTGAGCATTGCAAATCACGCATATTGCTTTGTTCTTGGTTCTTGTCAACAGTATCTCCGCCATGATAAGCACTGAATGACAGGCTTTCCGTTGTAACATTGCGTAAGGGTGACATCTAGTGGAGAAGACTAATGATAAGATTCACATTAATCAGATCTTGTTTTAAATGTTTGCTGAAATAAATACCGGAAAAGATCGATTTGCGGCTTTTGAGAATCTATATCAAATCGACGTCATTTAAAAAAACGATTTCTCGAAAAATCGATTTTTTTTGCTCAGCCCTACAAGAGACCTACAGAAACTATGAAGCAGCTGCAGGAATTTATGACAAAGAGTGGTCATTGTGTGCATGTGACAACAGTATCACAAATTCTCCACAAATGTGGCTTGTATGGGGGGGTTGCAAGAAAAAAGCTGCTCCTCAAGAAAGGCCACATGCAGTCACGACTGAGCTTTGCCAAATCGCACCTTAAAGATTCTGAGGCAGATGAGACTAAAGTTTAATTATTTGGCCTCAACACCAAACAATATGTCTCATGGAAATCCAATACAGCTCAGCATCCAAATACAGTAAAGCATGAAGGTGGTAGTATCCTGTTATGGGGTGTTTCTCTGCAGCAGGGACTGGAGCGCTTGTCAGGATAGAAGGAAAAATGGATGGGGCAAAATAACGTCAAATTCTTGAGGAAAATCTGCTACCCTCTGCCAGAAAGTTGTCAATGAGAAGAAGGTTTACCTTCAAACATGACAATTGTAATGATGAGTCAGCGGAGTGAGGATCCATCTGCAGTTTTATTAACAACAGATTTACGTAATACAGTACCAAGCAGCCGTATGGGTGAGACAAGAACATAAACAAGAATAGGCAGTGATCGAGGCAGGCAGCAAACAGTCAGAGTCCAGATAACAGGCACAAGATCGGGTCAGGCAGCAGGTGATGGTGTGTAGGAGGCGGTACAGGAGCCTCATTTGTGACAACAATGACCCAAAGCACACAGCAAAACTGACCAGACAGTGGTTGAAGGCATGGGCGTCGGAAGCAACAAAAATGTGGGTGGGTCCAACATAGTGTAAGTGTAACTGTAATTCCCATTTATGATCATATCCACGGTCATTTTATATTTGAAGTTGAAATAATACAGTGAGCCTACTAATACAAGTTATTATAATAAGTTAAATGAGTAACCACTATTTAACTGTGGGTCTTTTAGTTGTGTGACATGACAGCAGATATCAAACTTTACAGCCAGATGAATGACATACTCATTAACACATTCTGATAGTATTTCAGAGTTTAAAGCTATTTCCATCACTAACCTGTGAGTGAATATCAGATGTGATCAATAGTCTCACTGTCTGAATATAGAGGTTGTTGTTTGAAGAAGCTTCCAGTTCGTGTGTTTTATTTAGTTCCACCTTCACCGAATTTTCACTTACATGCAGTGACATCATACAGTAGCCCCGCCCATATTCATGAATATGCGACAGTTCCGAATTCATTACTATTTATTATTATTTATTTATTATTTAGTCATTTATCAGACGATTTTATCCAAAGCGACTTACAAATGAGGACAATAGAAGCAATCAATTGTAGTATTAATACAACTAAAAACAGATCCAAAACTAAAAGCTAAAACTTTATAAATACTAGCTATACAGTATACTACCTAAAAAAGTATTCTCGTAGCTTCGTAACTTTACAGTTGAACCACTGATGTCACACAGACTACTTTGTCGATCATCTTGGTACTTTTCTGGACCTTGAACGTGGTAGTTACCTTGCTGTCTATGGGAGGGTCAGAGAGCCCTCATATTTAATCAAAAATACCTTAAATTGTGTTCCGAAGATGAACCAAGGTCTTACGGGTTTGGAACAACACGAGGGTGAGTAATTAATGACAGAATTTTCATTTTTGGGTGAACTAACCCTTTAACGTGTTTTTAAAATCCATTTAACGATCGTCATCACATTAACACACACACAAACACAAACATACACAAATTAGTTTTCATGCAAATCAACCCCCTGGGATTTACAATGTTTTCAGTTGCCTGGACAACCACTATGTCTCAGACTGAATCTCAGCCTTTTACATTTTTACGGTTATTTTGATGGTCAGTCTGTAGAAACTGTTGGTTTATCGAGCTACAATATGCGAGTATTGCTTTTGTTTAATTTTACGTGAGAATGTAAATAATTACGCAAAACCTACACTTTGGGACTTTTAAGCAGGTTAAAGATTCATAGTCTTATCGAATTTATTAAACTTTCGTTGACAGTAGTTTCGATTCTCAGTGCAACACAGATGGCGGCCCGTCGATGAAATCACAAAAAAGAAAGAAAGAGCTCACATGAGGATAAAACAAGTGTGTAGAGCTCTTCACATCGCAGAAAACATGTCAGTCAAGGATTTATAAACAAAGTGAGATTCATTCGTATTTATCCTCAATCGATGTAGTGTTGATGTTCTCAGTCTAACACAGTAGGAGGCGCTGCAGATCTTCAGCCCGCTGATTTTATGACGCTTTTCTGCATGGTACGGCACGGCACGGCTCGCTTTTGGGGGGGTTTCCACTGTGTACAGTACCTGGTACCTGGTACTTTTTTCAGTACAACCTCGGCTGAGGTTCCAAGCGAGCCGTACCGTTACCAAAATGTGTAAACCCTGCTGATCACTAGGCTTGTTTGAGATGAGCAAAATCTGCACAGAACCGATCACCGGTGATCACCGCGAGATGCATGCCGGTTAGAAAAGTGTCAATTTTTTTATCTGGTTCCATGTGATTATGTATTTCAATTATACATGAATGTTCCCAAACACTATGACAGTGCGATCTCTGTGTGAGATATGTGATTGTTTTTTATTTTTAGAAATGGCCTTTGTGCACAGCCAGCCTTGTACTCTTCTAGGTTCAAAAAACTGTCGTCCATTAAATGCGTTGCACAAATTCGAACATCTGGGTTGTGCTGTTCTGTTGTAAATAAATCTTAACCAATGATTCCTAATTGCATCTACTTCCGGAAGGCCATAATAAAGTGCTTTTGCTTTCGCACTGAAACACACAGTGTCTCCCTGACATGGCTGCATCACCACTACTGCGTTCCTGAAACCACGCCTTTTTTCTTTGCGTGAACATTTGGGTGGCGTTATGCAAATCTTCCCACATAGTGAGGTAGATATGTGGGGGCGTGTTAGAACGAGCCGTTTTAGGTAGGCGTGGCTGACTCTTAACTTTTATAAAGAATATCTCTTTGGGTTTGAGACTTTAGTCTTTGCAACTTTACAGATCTTATTTATGCACCAAGAGCTTGTAACACTTCAAAGAGAAAGGAAAACTTGAAATCGCATCATATGACCCCTTTAAACAAGCCTAATGATTTGCCGGAGAGAATCTCCAACTGCGTCATTGAGCTAGCGACACGGGACACTAGACCCGCTAGAAAATCAGTATAAATCAGTATAGCCAGCAAGGATCGAACGCAACTTTTTTTTTTGAACGAACGCAACCATTTCGAACGAACGCACCTTTTTAAAAAAACAAAATAATGGCTGTTTCGTGGTCTGTTGAGGAAGTACAGACGTTCCTCTCGTTGATTGCCGAGGAGCGGATCCAGCGAGAGCTTGATGGGACGACGCAGAATGAACAAGTTTTTCAGGAGGTCGCTCAGTATGGCAGTAGAGAACCACTAAAGAAAGACAAAGACACTGAAGCTGCGTCCAAATTAATCGCTAGATAAGACCCTTATTCCTCGGTTGGGATCGTGCAGAGCTTGTTGAAGCTGCACTGAAACTGCAATTTGAACCTTCAACCCGTTGGTCCCCATTGAAGTCCACTATATGGAGAAAAATCCTGCAATGTTTTCCTCAAAAACCTTTTCTCCTTTTCTTTGCGACTGAAGACAGAAAGATATGAACATCTTGGATGACATGGGGGTGAGTAAATAGATGATCAGGAAATTTTCATTCTGGAAGTGAACTAATCCTTTAAACAGTCCCATCACAGACTTGTTACTGTGCCCAAAAATGTCTGAATTAGTAGCTACATTTATCAAAAATCACTTGATGATGAGCTGACAGTCAAGATCACGTTCCAGAGGGATTGGGAATGGAGAGCGTCAGAAAGATCATGAATATGTAAGTCACTGCATATAAGTGTTTAAGAGCTTTTTAATTTCATGGTAATGTGCTTTAGATTTGTGAACTGTACTACATCACATATGAAAACTGTATTTAGAGTGAAAAGCTTCCTGTAAGTTAATATTCTCGTTCTGTCTGTCAGTGATGTGGAGAAGCTTGTGATGGTTACACTGATGGAGATATTTGTTTCTACCGTCTCCGGCTCTCAGAAGCTCCTGGCATCGATGGACTGCCGTCAGCTCACTCAGGTGCACAGATTCACTCATATTGTGCTCAAACCAAGGTAAAAAAGAGAACTTCCATTGTAAAGCCTTCTAATGCTGTCTGTTCTCTTAAAATAATGTTATCTAGACTGAAGGCTCATGAACACTAAATAATAATAATTCAGCACTTTCATATAAAACTGATGCAAATCAACAACAAAGATCCTTCATATTTTATCTTGTCTATCTATAATAATTTTTATGTGAGTAGATGTTCATGAACTTAAATCATTCTCCAGTGTGTATTTGGTAAGCAATTTAGTTTACAAGCAATATTTGTTGTACAATTTACTTTGTCTTTATTCAAATGCTGTAGTTATTCTAATATAAACCAAGAACCGCAATATTTTACAAGTAATTCAGTGTTAACATGTAGAACACACATGTACTGTCAACAAAAGCCATATTTGAACTGCAAAGCTGGAACAGAATCTGACATGGCATTTATTTACACAGACTGTTTAATGCTGCTGAAGTTCACATATTTACACAAAAATTGTCACCAACAACTTCAAAACAGCAACTCGTTAGAGGGTTGAGCTGCAATATCATGACAAAATCATTATTGTTTATTACTGCTCTTGATATTGTAATAATAATTATTAATGTTGAATAGAAAATGTTTTGTAGGGAAAAAGCATGTCATACACTGGCTACAGACAAAAGAAACTAAGAACCATTTATGAATTAGTTCATTGCTTTTTTATGGTTCAGATAATCAAGACTTCACATTGGTTATTTCAGTAGCATGAAAAACAAAACGGTTATTCAGACTGTGAATAAATTATATAAAGCGAGCAAAGTGAGTTATGCACTTTAGCAAAAACACCCGTTATAATCACTGAAGCTGTCACTGCAAAATGACTCTCTTACTTGCATCTTTTCTGCACTGTGTAGTTTATGATGATGAAAGAACTCGCTAATGGAGATTCAGAGTTCAGTCAGTCAGCGTGTGCAGTGCACTGAACAACTCTGGCTGGTGACTAATCAAACGCCTCTAATTGGACATTGTGTTCATAAGCTCAACAGAAACATGTGTGATAGAATGCTCAAGAATCTTAATTGTGCAGGGGCATTTTTTTCCCCCTTACCTTGAATTTGGGGGGCATTTTTGTCGATTTCGTTGGTATTTTTGACAAGTCCCTGTTAATTTCCAACCCTGTACTGTATTAATTGTAGACAATTTAGCATATTACATAGATTTTCACTATTTTATATTGAATCATATCATAGTATGTAAAGGTTTATCAGGACAGATTCGAAAATTTGCAAATAAAGCTGAGGATGAGGATAAAATATTAAGTTAGGCATAATGGGAAAAAAAATTGTTGAGTAGAAATATGTAGACTCATAACAAATTGGAGTCTGCTTATCAAGTTTAAAAAAGTCAGTATTTAAAACAAATTAGCTTCCATTTTAGAAAATGAAAGTTGTATTTAATTGTGTTTATTCCATACTCAAATATAGTTGTGACAAAATTATTTTTTTTTTCAAGCAACATAAATCATCATATAATCTTTTAGATTTCATGTTTCATATTTTGGGGGAATGTAATTGTTAATTTGAACTGACTGGTGAGATAATCAGTGGGTTTGAGTTTTTACCTTCATCATTATCACATGGGATAAAATATGGATAGAGTTTGTCAGTGAAAGTCTGACCAGTGAAAGAGTAGATATGAGAGCTGGAGCCTACATCATAAAACGAGACCAGACCCTCCTCATAATCCACAAACACTCCCACCTTCTCAGGTGTCTTTGTGTGAGAGAAAGTGACTGATAGATTATCACAAGCTATAAAATGACTCTGATCAATCAATAACATTGACCAGAGACCATCCTCAGGACTCGGAATAATGTCCTCCTTCCTCTTAATGGATTCTCTGGCCACTCCTAAACTCCACTCAGTCTTTCCCTTCACCTGCACCTCATAGTAAAATCTCCCTGAACTGAATCCCTCCTTTGCCAGAACACACAAACTCTCATCAAATCTCTTTGGGTTTTCTGGGACGTCCTGCTCAATGTCTCCATGACTGACTTGTTTTCCATCATCAGACAGGATGAGATATGGATTCGCTGTATCAGGATCCAGAGTCACATCCACTAGATGAGAGATTAGACATTATCAATCAACTTCAGGACAAATGTTTCTTTTTTTGTGTATAATATAGATTATAACAATATAACATTGTATTGTTAGTGTATTGAAGAAAATGGTGTCAAGCACACAGTACCTGCAAACTTCTGTGCCCAGTCCAACCCTGTGGACACATTTTTATAGTTTGTACATGGATAGTTACATCATGTCCCTTACATGTTGCTAAAGTAATTAAAAGCAATACTATGAGATGAGTGAAAATTTGGATATAACTTTATATAGACAGGGTTTCTTAAGTGATTTTATCATACCAGTCTAATGCAACATGTTTTAGTTGTTTTGTTTTTTTGTTGTTGTTTTTTGACTGTGATTATTTATAAACTGAGACTAAAAATTGGGATACACTACATGACTTTTCAAATCTGAATAGCATTTAAAAACACTAGACATCATACACTTGCTGACTTTATAAATAGTTACAGAGGAAATACTGGCCATCATACACTAAAAGACTGAGGATCACACACAGAAATACGTAGTGTCCTTCCTAGTTCAGTCTTTCAGAGGCTTGTAGGCTAGAGTCCTCCTCCGCATTAAACGCTAGAATGAGATGGTCTAGTAAGTGCGCGTGGAAACGTCGCATATGTTCCCGCCCTCATCGTCACAGCACAAAAATACTAATAAAACAGAATTTCGGAAAAATTATTTGTATTACAAGTCTTTATATTATTTGGCTTTCTATTAATGCAATACAATGAATCACAGCCGTCTCCAGTGGCTTACATTATTGGCAGTTTAGTGTTAAGTGAGTAATTTACACCAAAACAAAATATAACATCTATGCTTTCATGTCTGAAAACATTACTATTGTCTTACATTTCATAATAAATTCAGACAAGCTCAGTACTGACTCGTTTTCCGTCCGTTTATTTTCGTGAATTGGGATGTATACAAAGGTTTGTGGGTGATTGAA
>NW_015640050.1:0-1673 GCF_001515625.1 Sinocyclocheilus rhinocerous
GTTATTTCTTACTAAAATGACTACTATACATGACTACTGACTACTTTACATGAATAACATAAAGGATCTTTATAATAATCTTTCCTAAATTTGTTGTTTGTTATTTGCATCTTTGTGCTTATTCTTACTAATAAAGATCAAATACATTAAAAATAACTATATTGTGATATACATTGTTACATGAAATAGAATCTTTGGTCATATACTGCCCACCTCTTGAGGATAAAGATAGCATTTTTCATTACTAAGTTTTCTGTCTGGGGAAGGTCAGTTTTGTCGTTTTCTTAAATTAAAGGTTTTACAATATGAAAGATAAATTATTACGCTGAAGTAAATAGACTCCATCCTGGCTAATGCTCAATAATATTTGAGTGTCTAGTTTTAGGGTTAAAGAATATGTATGTTTATAAACACTTTTATAAACTTTCCCTATGCTATGAGGAAAAAAGTGCAGAAATTGTAACTATATCTCATCACTGTACCTTACGTGCGCCCTAAAAAGGTTATGAAGTATCACGTTCAATTTATTCAATGTGAATGCCTTTATTGAGAATAAAGAAAGAGCTAAGACTGTGACTTTCTCATTCAAACTCTCTTTCTCCTGCTGACATGCACATTCATGTAGATAAGCAGTTCGCGGTAGTAGAAGTTTAGAGCAGTAATGAGCTCCTTTTTCTAGTTTCATCCACGTTTCACCAATCTTCCTTCACCACACACAAACCCTTGAAAACCTGCAATCTCCAGACACTGTCAGGAAACCATCAATACTTGTCACAGCACACTACACCCATGCAAACAATAAAAAGTGAACTCAAACCAGTCTCACAATCCCTCCTCCGATCCCAGGCATTCTGGCACTCTGTATTTTAGCTTATGAGTGGGATTGGAGAGCATTCAGACGGCATTTGCAGTGTCTCCTTAGCTCTACGATACATGTGCAGCGCATCCTTTGTTGGAGAGCATTCAGACGGCATTTGCAGTGTCTCCTTAGCTCTACGATACATGTGCAGCCACACTCTGCCCACAGCTGGAGCAGTGGGAATTAAATAAGCATGCAATAAAAAGCAAAAAATCTGCATTCATCATGGACCCAATCGAACGGTACAATGAGGACAGATATTATCAGCCTTCAAAACAGTCCACTTCCTGTGATATATTCTCTCTCATTCTATCTTCTCTTTTGTATTTATGGTAACAGCAAAGAAAATTAGGCGTGTGTGATATACCAGTGTTGGCGACAACCACAATATTTAAAAATGATATTGGTAAAGTCATTGTGTCACTGCAGCTGTATATGCATTTTTTTTCAAGACTTCTGTTGATATCATAATAGATTGTTTTCATGAATTCTTTTGGCCACGATAATCGCATAGTGAAAAATCTGACATAGTGACAGCCCTAGATCAAAGCCATATCTAGTTTCCAGAATACCATAGAGACTTCAGGGTGGCTTCTTTTGACTTGCACCTCCCAGAATGCCCTAGGAACCACATAAAAATGCACCGATTTCCAACCAGTGGCGTGCACAGATCTCTGGAGGGGCAAGGGAAAATCACTGTCAAATAACATGGTGTCGATGTGTTTAAGACGATGGAATGCATTTTGTACTTTGGCCAACATAAGATGAACATGACGTCTTAAAACTTAGTAAAGTTACTCAATGTGTAAGACGT
>NW_015640051.1:0-2048 GCF_001515625.1 Sinocyclocheilus rhinocerous
ATCTGTAAGCCATAATCATCAACATTTCAAGAAATAAAGGCTTGACATATTTAACTATGTAATGAATCTATATAATATATGGGTTTCACTTTCTGAAATGAGTGACAAACAATATTGACCTTTTTCATGATAATATCATTTTTTGAGATGTACCTGTATAACCATAGTCCTAAACCTAGAAATGGACCTGGATAAGATACATATTGAATGAAATCAGTACCCATCATACTCACCCACACATGCAAGCAACAGATCCACAAATGTGCACATCAACCATGGATTTGCATGCAACAAATCCATGCACACATATACAAAAATCATACAGTATGTCTACTTTAATGCACCAATAAATTAATTTGTAATTACAGCTGTTTGTATTAGACGAAAGAGGATTATGGCCAAGCAATAATAAAAAAATAAAACCATCTCGAGATTAAAGTCGTTAAATTTCAAGAAAAAAAGTTTAGATAAAATGTTGAGATTAAACTCATAAAATTTCGAGAATAAATAAAAATAAAATAAAGTAAAGTGACGTGACATGTGGCCAAGTATGGTGACCCATACTTGGAATTAGTGCTCTGCATTTAACCCATCCAAAGTGCACACACACAGCAGTGAACACACACACCGTGAACACACACCCGGAGCAGTGGGCAGCCATTTTTTTTTTAAGTCGTTATGTTTCAAGAAAAAAAAGTCGAAATAAAATGTTGAGAATAAACTCATTAAATTGCAAGAAAAAAAGTTGAGATAAAATATGTTTAATGATACATCTGGCCTAAAATTAAGTGCTGTCACCTTGTGTTGACATTGTGAAACTGCATGATTTGTAAATTATGATTGGCGGGCCACATATAATAGCCTACGTTTCAATAGACAAGCTGCGGGCATAGACTGTAAAAAAAGATGTACGACGCTTCTCCTATTCCTTCCACTATAGAAAAGTGAAGCCAAAGCATCTCAGTACAGGCCGCTGCCATCTTGAATAAATGACGTCATTTGAAGCCCGAGTCTGCGCAGTAGAGATTCGTTTGGAGCCCGAGTCTGTGCAGTAGGGTCGTGAGGTGGAGCCGCGGAATCAAACTCCGGCCCAAATTCCTGCAGACTCAATCAACCATAACGACACGCTCCGTTTTTATAGCATCAAATGACTAGCTAAAATCAAACTTATCACAAAAACGAACAATTGCACATATATCAGCATCTGGAATCTTTCTGAAAATTGTATTGGAAGTAGGGATGTCAACGATTAATCGATGATTGATTAATTGCCGATAAGAGATGCAATCGATTAAAGCTATCGATGGTCGATTAAGCAGTTTAATTTTGGGCTGCGTGCGGCTCATGCGCAAAACAAGTGCGACGGTGTGTGACGGTGATGGTATATAAATGCATCATCATTCACTCATAAATGTACAAATTAAGATTTTAATGTGATTTAAACTTTAAAAGTACATTAAAATAGAAACAACACAAAGTTCTTCAACACGGAGTGCAATAGAAATGTAGTAACAGTAATTTCCAAAACATATTTGAAACAATTAGCTGAAGGTTGCAGACACTGCGGGGGAAGGATTAATTCCTACAACTTGTTAATTCGTTCCTACGATTGATTAATTTGTGGCCACTGTCCATGTTTCATAAATTTTGTTCCTTAAATAACCCATGATTTAACTAAAATGAGGGAACAAATTAATACATCGAACGAATTCTTAATTCATGGCCATGAAATCTTTCATTTCCCTTCCGCATGTTTACCACAGTAAGAGATGCGAAAACAGTGTTAAAAAGTGAATGACAATAAAATAAACCTGCGAAATTAGAGGTTAGACGGTGAGGATTTTGGAAAAGAAACAATGCCTAAATATGATTGAATTTGTGGAAATTCGTGACCAAGAACAAAACCGCATAAATGTAGGCTATATGGGCTCGAACGGCATCCAAAAGCATGGTCGCTGTTACGGAGCCGACGAGACGTTAGACATGCGGATCCATGTGCAGGCTTTATTAAGCAAAGAGGTCAGAAACACAGGCAGGGTCGAACAAGG
>NW_015640052.1:0-12766 GCF_001515625.1 Sinocyclocheilus rhinocerous
TTTCAGTTTTATTTCTATGTACTGTTTATTCTGAAGGTTTTTACTGAGGGTTTTGTTTGCATATCATTCACACTGATTTATATAACATTTTATTACTAAAAACACAGTGATTATTTATTTATGTATTTGTTTATTTGGCTGTTGACTATTTTCTGATAAAAGAGAAATCCAAAATCCCCTCTGGAAACACCTTTAACTATAATATGTCAACAAAATCAAACAAAAATGTTGAACCTGGCTTTATCCAAAAGTCAAATTTATGTTCTGTAAATGTATGCAACTGGGTGAATATTTAATTAGACAATGCCTCATTTGAATTTTTAAACACAACATTTCAGAAAACATCTAATAGAGAATAATTGTCTTAATGTAGACAATCATATCTATTAGTTACAATTATACTTTATTCACCTGTGCTACCTTGCCTAAAGGATATTTTAGTAACAGATTTCACTCTGAGATTTCTAGCAAATTTCACTAATATTTACAAAGAAATAGCCAGCAATGCACTGAATTAAATGTGAAATGCTTGTAAAATGTGCTCCAGTAATCTCAATAAGTTTTTTAAGTTAAATAGCTTAGTTTTACTTCACTGATATGTCTTCTCCATTGACTTCTATTCAAACTGGCCACCTGGAGCATCTATGTGTGAATATCTATAACTGCTCTCAGTCCATCTGCATTTTTAGATCTCGGGATCATGTTAAGACTCACCTGAGCACCTAAAGTGCCAAATACTGTCACACCGAGAACATACGGCTCATTTAATTAACCCAACAAGACGAGGCATGACAGAGCAACAGAACCAGGAGGATCTAGAAATAAAGATATCTGAAAATATAACACAACCTGTCTTTTACAGTATGAATCTGATCCTGTGCACATATCTGATTCTAATGACTCTTGGTATGATTATCATGCTAAGATAATATACATTTTATGTGTTTTATTTATCAGTTGTTTAAAGCGATGACTAAGCAGATCCAATATTACGACCCATACAGTAAATTTAAGCATTATGATTTTATAGCAGAATATGGTATATTAGCCCTTTACTGTCAAGATCATGAGCACTTTACGGGCAAATTATTAGCAGAAAGTCTGTGGGCTCATTTTCATTTTTACATTTATGCATTTGGCAGATGCTTTTATCCAAAGCAACTTAAATTGCATTGACCGTTTACATTTGATGTGCTCATGCATTTCAGTGTTTTTGCACCTTGCTCTATTGTTTGAGCAGCGATATAAAAGATATTGTAGTTTTGAGACCACATATGTAATATGACCAAGTTCAAACATTTTGATTGATTTATTAATTTGTACAAAAACATTGAGATTTTTTGGTAAAACTTTACAGGTTTTATTAACATTAATTAACTACACTGTACAAAATGATTTTTTAAAGTTGTAAATAATGTCTTTATACTTCAAAACTTCATGTTTAATTTGATGTGTTCATTGCCCTTTCTTTGCAATTAATTGTGAAATTTACTAGCAATTTTTCACTGAAAACTCTTTGTAAATTGAGTGCAAAATGTCAATTAGTTAATATTTAGTAATCGTAGGCCTGGTTTCACAGACAGGGCTTAGGTTAAGCCAGGATTAGGCCATAGTTCAATTAGGACATTTAAGTATCTTTTTATAATGTACCTTAGAAAAAAAAAAGAAAAAAAGAAACATTACTGGTGTGCATCTTGAGACAATTCAATGGCACTGACATATTTTTAAAAATGTCAGTGCAAGTTATTATCTGTTAAAACAGCCCAGACATGCATTTTAGTCTGGGACTAGGCTTAAACCTTGTCTGTGAAACCTGGGGGTTAATACATATTAGCAAATGTTTGTTTTTTAACATTAGTTAACGCAATGTAATATATGTACATATATTAAATTGCCATATATAAAATATATTGTCATATGAAACAAAAACATATGAAAACTGCTAGAAACTGGAACAATTTCACTTATCTCTTCATCTATTCAGATAATTTACAGTGTTTCCCATACAGTTATTTATTTGTGGTGGCCCACCACAATATCAAAACTGCCCGCCACAAATAGATTTTCCAAAAGGCTTTGACTTCGTTGAATAAACATGAGCACTGCACGTTTCAAAATCAAAATGCAGGGCGGGTGGTTTTATATGAATGTATCTTTGAAGAGAACTGACCGTCTTCAGAAAAGCTTCAATGGCATTTTCATTTCATCGTTCCTATAATGCCTGATAAAGTAGCATTCATGAGTGCAGTGCTGCTTTGTTTACAGCAGTGTTCATTTTGACAGCAAATTTTAATTTAGTTTTAGTCTTACTCTTTTGACTAAAATACCATTTAGTTTTAGTCATATTTTTTGTCATCTGAATTGTTTTTAGTTTTAGTCGAATAAATATCATAAGATTTTAGTCGGCTAAAATCTAATGGGTTTAGTTACTGTGCATTTATTTAGCATTTCTCTAAAATTTCCAAACTCATTATATAGGTTTGATATTAAGGTTTTATCATGATAGACACCAGTTTAACTGCGGTGACACACTACATGCGTTTATGTTAAAATTAAATAAAAACACTTCTCATAAAGAACAAGAACATGGTAGACTGCTGTCCCTTTAAAACCGAATGCACGGCTGCAATGGATGCAATGTATTGATACACGTTCACCCTACTGTTTACGTTCACTTAAGATGTAATCAACTGTGTTTACGTGAATACTCGTCAAAACAGACAATTCAACATCATTTTGTGTGTAATTCTCCATTCATGCGCTGTGAGACGCGCTTTCTGTGTGTGTATGCTTCAGTGTCTGCGCTCAGAAAACCAGACCGAATTGAGTTCTCTCTTGCGGCGTCAGATTTATCCATATGTCTGCTCTTCTCTTACTCCCACATATTGACATTTTTGAATGTTTTATGCAATGTGCAGCAAGTGTTTGTTAGCTTATGTCCCGCCGGTTCATATGTATGTACGCATCTAACCTCCGAACCACGCAGCAGATTCGTTCTGAATGAATCTCTTCCAAAATCGTCCCTCCCTAACATTTTCGTCTCGTTTTTATTCGTTGACGAAAATGTCAATAGATTTACGTCATAGTTTTTGTCATTCCAAAACAGTTTTAGTTTGTTATCATCTCGTTGTCGTCGGTGAAAAAAATGTAGTTGACGAAATTAACACTGGTTTACAGCCATTATCAGAGAAACTGCTATATTTCTGACGTTCCAAAAGTGCCTCCTGCTGGCAGAGATTTACATTTTCAATTGGCTATGTGCACAAGATGGCGTCGGTGAGTTTCGGTGACGTGAGTGTAGGCATGCTTACTTCCGGTCTGCAATGTTCACATTTACTGTGATGGAAAACTTTCATACGAAACTTGGCTAGATAGATATAATCAATGTTTTTTCTAATTAAATAGTGGATAGTGGTATATCAAAGACAAGAGAAAACATCCTCATTATATTATTGCATACCTCTGTGTGGTAATTCATCAAGATACAGCGCGGAGATCGCTTCATTCTTTCTTCTGTTCTTCGTCAGTGGTTAGTCAAAATCAACAAGTATCTCTTCATTCAAACACAAACCACTCAAATGTGCAATACTGTACATTTTCAGAGAGTTGATACTGTTCTGACTGGACTGTCAAACGAGATGCTCAGAGATTTCTGCATTATGGACTTTTTTCATTATGTATTTTTTCTTAACTTTATTTGGTAAACTTATTTATAACTGTATCTGTACAATTTAACCTAATTTAATTATAGTAGGTTTGCATTTATTAAAAAAATCAGTGTTTGTATTTCCCTGCATGTATTTATTAATATTTATCTGTTTTGTTAAAATTTGTTTGCATAAATCATTATCTGTCTGGTGTCTATAAGCAGCGCATACAGTATATTTTTAGGAATTGTTTGCATTAATTAATAAATAAAACAAATATTTAAATTAGTCATAACTATTTATTAATTTTATCTTTTTTACAGCTTGTGTTTTAATTTAAAAATATGTTTGATGCAAAGATAACTGTGTAAATGTAAAATATGTTGTGACAATATGGAACAAACTGACGTTCAGAATTGAGAAACGGATATTTATGAAGATCAATTGGTGTCTCACAAGGCAAGTGTATTTCAGTTCAAAAAAAGTCAATGTAATACAAACATTTTTTTTCAGAAATAATAATTTGTAAATTTACATAATTTGTAAGGGAAAAATAATACATACTACATAATTGTGTAGCTGTGTACACACCATGAGTTCAAGTCAACTTTCATATAATTCATTCACCTCTGCCTAACTCAAACTTTCGTAAGATTCAAATGCCACTAGTTCAATAAACATATAGTATAGTAATAATAGCAATGTAGATCTTAGTTGGGAGTTCAATATGGACTTGATCAAATATGCTGTCTGTCTGTCAATGTCTAAGGAAGGTGGTGGGGTACTCGATGGGAGATTGGTAGCTAGAAGACCAGGGACAGCTGGTTTCATGCGGGATACATGAAATGATGGGGCTAGTCGAGAGTGGCGAGAACGTATGAGTTTGTAGGTGACGTCATTGATTAGTTTAAGAATCTTAAAGGGGTCATATAATGCTACATGCACTTTTACAAGTTGTTTGAACTGAAATGTGTGTTGGCAGTGTGTGTACACAACCACCCTAAAATGATAAAAATCCACCCAGTGGTATTTTGTGTCGTGTTACGTAATGACGTCATTGCGCAGTGACATCACAACGTCATTTAGCAACTTTTAGCAACAAATCGACCTTCCTTTAGCAACTTCCCCTGAAAATTAGTTGGCAACACTGGACTGGTGTCGACCCGCCCTGGGTGAGCTGTCATCAGTCTGCCATTGTTTCACGGCTGGAGCAGATGTAGACAAGAATGTCTCCTAAGTGATTGAAGTGTTTTTTTGTTGGATGTAATAATGAACATTGCAGTCGTCATTTACTCCCGACATCTGAGCCGCTGAACTCTTAGTGGATTACGTATGTTTTTGAAGGGAATGCTCCCCAATCTACCTAAATGCCTTTATGTTCGCCAAATCATTCGTGATCCAGCGTCACCTACAGAAGAAGTGAGTATAAGGTTTTTTAATGAATCTTTGCAAATCGCCTTTCCTAATAATGTGCTAATTAGCAAGTTTCACCATGAATGCAGCTAAAGTAAACAGTCTCTCTGAGAGCAGCTCGGAAGAGAGGGGTTTACACTACCATTGAGAAATTTTAACCAAACTATGTTACAGACTTTTCAATTAAAACCCTAAAGAATCATATCAACTTGTGGAAAATGGGCATCGGATGACCCCTTTAATGAACTGCATCTTTTTTTCCTTGGAAACAAATGTGGGACAACAAATGTGTGTTCAGTGGCTTTTTTGAAGCAAAGACTTTAAGGTATGTACTAGTACAGAAAGCGAAAATAAACCTTACTTTAAGTAATGTTTTATGTGTGTGTAAAGTTTCACCACATTTTTGACTGTCATTTAATAATCTGCTTATTATATAATGCATGTTTCAATGAAATTCTCACTGAAAATTACTTCATGTTACAGAAAACCTTCTTAATATAAAAAATTGGTATTCAAACAAAACAGTATACAGACAATTTCAGAGCATAAATTCTATTTATTATTTGCCTGTAGTACATAGAAGATGCATAATTTTATATATACATACGTTTATGTATATATTCACAGACAGACAAACAGGAGACTCTCACAGCCTTACACACACACACACGTGTCACATACAAACAGATCACAGATAATGTCCATGTGCTCCCAGCACATCATGGAGAATCAGTTTCTGTATGGCATTGCATTGATGACATGTCTTCTCAGGAGCAAAAATGGTCTTATTACGTCCAAATGTTCATCCATCATCATTATCATCATCACTCTGTCCTCCCGATGCTGATGTAGAGCCCCCGTCAGCCCAGGATGTCCAGCCAAAAGCCTCCTGCTTCTCTGGTCTAAGGCAATGGAGCTCCACGTTGTATGGAGAGACAGGAAAAAAGAAAATACAAAAACTACAACTAAAAGTACTGTGCAAAACCAGGTCAATGGATTTTCTATGAAGAATAGATCCCTCACCTTCATTAACTACACACTTACAGTCACTCCACACAAGGTATGAGTTCAAACACGAGAAAATCTTCACTTCAATAGCAGCCACTAACCACCAGAACTTTTTTTTTTTTTCCCGTTTTGATTAATTAAGAGGACAGATTTAACGCCAAACGCGCATTCCCTACTACCACTTCTAATTTCTAGCAATTACTTTGTCTTTATATAAAATTTGAGAGTTAAGAAAAATAGAGACTTGATTTCTATGCTCTCTTGTGCTTTCTTTTTTAGACAGAGTGAGAGGGCTGGGCGTAATTTCATTAAGCATAAACCATCTTTCATTAAAAAAAAAAAAACATCAAACAGCTATTCAAGCACATCCCAGCTTTGGGTGTGATCATACTGCCCGTGGTCTTTTTATATTCAACAAAAACCCGCAAATTAATGCCAAGAATTTAAAGTCTATGAGAAAACCCTTTTTTTTTGCCCCCACAAACAAGAGGGGAAAAAAACTCATATATCACTTGGCTGAGTCCATGAGGACTCGCAATATATATATTTTTTAAGTTTATGAGTCCCTTATGATGTCATAAAAACATATTTTAAAGTATCTGGTACTGAAAATTCAAATAAGTCACTAAAATACATATCATTGCACTATGTACACAAAGTTCACTAAACACACAAGTGCACCAGCAAAGAAGGTGAAATGATCATTACTGAGCAGTTTCACACACTCGTACTTGTACTTTCGTGAGTCACTACGGCCTATATTGCATTAATCACTCCATAGCCACCTTCAGACTTTCGATGACTTCAGTGTTTTTTTTATCGCTAAATACATTTTTCGGTTGTGTTACTACAATAAACAGTATTGATTTTAAAACTAAAGGGAAAAAAATAGGATCCACGAAGCAAAAAGCAACAAAACACTTCAGCTTGACCAATATGTGAGATCAACCACTATTGTGACATTTTAATGCAAGATCAAAAACTATGTAATGCAGGAAAGAAGTGTTATATATTATAAATGTAAAAAAAAAAAAAAAAATTATATATATTTATTATTGGCTATTATTTAATGTAATGTTTTAACAATGTGTTAAAACTAGTGTAGCTGAACTATTGTCAGACCTAGATAAAGTACTTTATTTAGCAGTAGTTTATGTCTTCTGTTGCAGGACTCCTTGACGGTTTTCTAGTGTGGTTCAGATATTAACCAAGAAAAATCATGCAGGGGCCATTTTTCAGAGTAATTATTAGATTTGAGCATTTTTTTTAATTTTAAGTAACATGCTAACATGAAAAACAAAAAATAGCATGTTTATTTTTGTTTTTCCATGTTGGCATGTTACTTACAATAAAAAAAACTTAAAATAATATTTATTATTATTTTATTTTTTTATTAATTAATTGCTGCACCAAATCCACTCAGACTTGGTGCTCGCAAGTGATATAAAGAGAAATGCTTATTTCTCAACACAAACTGGGTAGCTGAAGTGTCCATTGAGTAGTTTAAAACAACCAAACAAACATATAAACTCAAAAAAGCTAACATGTGGTTAAATAAAAGTCTTATGTGATGCACATTTGCATGTGTGTGTGTGTGTGTGTGTGAGTGTCTGTAAAGTTGGGCTTAATTCTTTGAGTCAAAAGTGCAAAATTCACGATGAGACTTTTTTTTTTTCTTTCTTTGCGTGTGTATGTGCAGTGCCATTGGTTTTGCTCCACTGCAGCTTCGGCAGAAATCAAATGAGCCCTTTATGGAAACAGACACTGAGAGAGAAAGAAAGAAATAGAGATTGAATGTTAAAGATGCGTTTTTAAAAGTCCTCCGGTATGTTTCTCGAAGGTTCTTCTCCTTCCAGTGTAAGTGTTGCTACAGTGGAATGGTGCGTGACCGGCTTGTCTGGGTGTCGTCGATGAGAGACAAAGGAATCACATGATAAAGTCGTCGGGGTGCAAAAGATCTCCTGCAGATTTCCCTGTCCAGCAGGACCATGCAGGAGAGGTTTAATTATCAGTGTGGCCTCCTTTATCCCATGATGCCACAGGCACACCATCCCACACCCCAGTCGAGCGGACAGTTTGTCTCTTTATGCAAAGCGGCCATGTGAGGACAGGACTCAAGGGTTGTGTGTGGGGGGGTTGGGGGTCAGTGCAGGCAGCAGTCAGTTAGTTTCGTAGGACGAGAGCAAGGCAGCATCTACAGGCTCCATACAGGAGGGACACGTAAAGGACCTCATCAGCCAGTCATCTATGCAGTCCAGGTGGTAGATGTGCATGCAGGGGAGGAACCGGATGAGGTCTCCGTACACAAAGTCCATCATGCAGATCACACACCTGCGCAAAGAGAGAACGTGTTAACACACACCGCGATAAGCTTGGCAACAAAGGGCACAGCGTTTCCATAGGCTGCTGACAGGGTTGGGCATAATGCAGAATTTAAAAGTTGGTCACGCCCTGCAGCATGCTGAATCGCAATGACAGAAAGATACATTTACTGAATTGTAATTCAAAAAAAGTTCAATAGTCACACAACAGAATGGTCAGGAACAGACACTTATGAGATGTCCTCATTAAGATTCCATTTTGTAAATCAGCTTAATTTAAATTAGAGCATTCTGGGATTGTATAAACTACCATTCAAAAGTTTGGGGTTGAGATTTTTTTTTTTTTTTTATGTTTTTCAAAGAAATCTTAGTTTGATCAAAAAATAAAGTAAAAAAAAGTAATATTACGAAATGGTTAATAAAATTTAAAATAACCTTTTTCTATTTTAATATATTTTAAAATTGAATTTATTTCTGTAACAGCAAAGCGGAATTTTCAGCAGCCATTATGTCAGTCTTTAGTGTCACATGATCCTTCAGAAATTATTCTAATATATTCGATTTGCTGCAAAAAAAAAACAAAAAAAAAAACCTTTCTTCTTATTATATATGTTGGAAACAGTTGTGCTGCTCAATATTTTTATTGATTTTTTTTTAAACCATGATACATTTTTTTCAAGATTCTTTAAATAGAAAATTAAAATTAAAATATTTTTCAACATTTGCAAATGCATTTACTGCCACTTATTGTCACTTAAAGGACAAAAAAAATCTTACTGATCCCAAATTGAACAATACACTATTACATAGTATATTAAAAATATATAAAATAAAAATATATACATTTAAAAGGAATTGTCAGTTCAGTTTTGAACGGCACACAAGACTCTGACACTGGCTGTCAATACATTAAAATTGTTAATGCCAATAAACCGTTTTCCTTGCAAAACACTGTGTTTATATTGTTATTGTGATTTCATTGTCAAAATAATGATTGTTTTTAAACTGATTTTCTAATCACTTTTCCTACCTGCCACTGGTCAGACAAACAGTCCCATCTCAAAGGTGCACTAAAGTTTCTGTCAGCTTAGCTGGAGTATTCAAACAGAGCAATGTTTGATAACATCACAAATCACAGCTTTTACATTTCTGGAAGGCTTCAGCTTATGAATGGCTTATTTATAGATGTCTCTGGCTGCATATTAAGCTGGGATATAAAAATATATATATATTTAAACAGGTTTATCCATGTGTTTGATTGCATTGCTGATATTTTCTACTTGTTGTGCAAGTATAAAATTTATATTTTATACTCACTTTGATCATAATTAAATTCCACCATAAGGCAATGCATTATAAATGTAGGCCTAATGCTGTTAAACATTTAAATAATCTCAGAATTTAACATGTTACAATAGTCCTAGTCATAGCAAGTTTCAGATTAACTTTTCGTTATAAACATGTTGTGCTTTCATGTGCATTCACGTTTTTTGAGCAAGACTGAAAAAAAAAAACATTGCTCCTTCACAACCTTTAATATAACTAGGAAACAAACAGACAGATACACAGTACCATCACTTACTCTCGAATCTTCTTCTCAGTGCCGTCACTGCCTGGATCATAGACACCTTTGGGAAGATGCTGGATGAGGCCGATCCTTTGAGCGATCCGCACCTGCTCCTCTTCGGTCAGTTGGGTTGCCAGCCGGGCCTGGCTGGGAGTGGGGTGATACACAGGCACATGGATCTGCTCCTGAAAAAACACACACACACACACACATACACGGTATAAGAACATATAACAATAGTGAATATTCATGGATCACTTCTTGTGGGGTTTGAGATCTTTAACCACTTCCATGCCACTCAATATAACGCAAAGTCATATATGCCTAAACTAATCCAGAACTGAATATGCAGCTATACAGTACAATGCTCAGTACAGTTATGAGTAAGCATCTTAATATTTGAGGCACATGCAACCAAAGCTCCACCAGGGGGCGATCTTTCCCTTTGTGCACCATTTTGATGAGAAAAAAGCCCAAATGGGACCATGAGTCCAAAGGGTACTTATAAAGAGAGGGAGGTGAACAATAGTTCCCATTGAGACAGGTGCCTGCTCAGCATTCACTAATGAAAGCTGTTTGAGAGACTGGGAGTATGTTTAAGCTCTGTGTGCTACGTATTCTGCTAAAAACATTAGAACAAGTGGTTACAGTATTTTTCATAGCAAATGAGAATCAAAATTTAAACATCTATTTGAATTTCATGAAGAGCAAAACTTCTATTATACACAGGAAACTCTGTATAACAGTAAACAACAGTAATTATTAGACTTATTTTAGTGTAGAGACAGAATTCATAAGTTAACACACTCATTATATTTTTTTCAGCACTGCCCTGATGAATATATTTAAATATCCATTATGCAGCTTATTCAGGACTTCAGTTATATAAAATATAATGTATTATAATATAACATATATAGAGTATATAGAAATTAATAGAAATTTGCACACATATATACATACACACATTATATTATTTCATAATTTCTATAACAATATAAATACAAAATCAACATTTCATGAAATACATAAGTATATAAAATAAAAATGTACAAAATGTAAAATTATTAATTAACAATAATAATGTATATATGTGTGTGTGTGTGTGTGTGTGTGTGTGTGTACACACACACACACACACACACATATTTGTGTGTGTACAGTAAGTTTTTAAATCCCTTTTTTATTATTATCTCTATATTTAACATCTTACCGTTCTGCTCACAATTTCACATACCTCTCTTTTCTCAAAAGTTTACTCATCCCTGTGCATAATCGGTGTTAACCTAACCACCATTACAGCGCAATACCATTAAATTACCACTACACCCAAGAGAGGACATTAATATATCGTTTCAGGTGTCAACGATTGTACCTTGGAGTTCAGATCACGTCTCTCTTTAAAACCCTACAATAAATTTGCCTTGTAAATGAGTGTTGATTTGTGAATGGTGGTGTTGATGGTTATTGGATTGGAGGTTTCACACTCGGTGACTTTGCAGTCTTGGGAACAACAACAAAAAAATCAGCACTGCTTTGGCTCAGAACAGCTACGAATGGCCAAAGCTCAGATATTGCTCCATGGATAATCATACTTGGCAGATATTTATTACTTCCTTACATTATAAACCTCTAACCCACATTAATATATACGCACGCACCACGATAACGATTAATCAGAAGTAGGACATGTTTCCACACAGGGGAGTAAATGCCCATAGGCTGCAGTGAGACGTGTTCTGTAGAAACCAGGCCTGACGGCTGGGAGGTGCTGCTGGGAAAAGCAACCATGGCGTAGTGCAGTTCCGATTTCAGTTCATATTAAAGGTGAGCTTTGAGATCAGGTTCAGTGCTCACTTGAGAATTAGGTCACACAGCGGCCATACTGAATACAATCATATGACGGACAGGTTACACTACCTATCTGAATACACACTTATTTGTACACCGGCTGAAGACACAACCAAATAGAAAGAACATTTGTGAGGCATGTACACACTCATAATGTAGTGGTCAGCACTCTGGGATCCAGCAAAAAAAGGTGTGTGTGTTTAGCTGGAAGCAGAACCGAAACATGATCGTTCTGACAACGACGGCAGTGTCTTCTCTGACACAGTCTCTGAAACTCTTGTGTTTCACACTATGGAAATCTAACAAAGGTTGAGTCGCTACCGGAGTTGCTGACTTCACAGGTAGCATTTTTGTATGAAGGTTCATCTTAAAGGTAATGTATTTATGTATTTCTGTGGCACTAGCCTCACCAAACAGAACAAAAAGAGTAATCTGAACACCTGCCCCATCTGCTATTGGCTGAAAAATAGATAGTCCCTCCTCAAATACACTCCAATGTTGCTCTGTCAGGCTGGTCAGGATGTTTAAAGGGGCAGTTCACTGGGTTTTTTCTAGGCTTGATTGTGTTTATGGGGTGCAGTCTAACATGTTAATGCTTCGTTTAAAAAAAAAAAAAATGTTAATGCTTCGTTTAAAAAGAAACGCATTATTTTTCACATAATTTACTTTTATTCCACACAGCTCTGTCCCTTCTCTGAGAAACAGGCTGATCTTTACCTGTTTTTATGAAGCCCCGCCCTCAGAAATAAGCGATGGGCTCTGATTGGTTAGCTAACCCAGTGTGTTGTGATTGGCTAAACTGCCTCAAGTGCGCGTCTAATCGTCCCGCCCCTCACCTCAGCGGCATGTGCTCCGGTTGTATTGTAAACTCGGCATCGTTAATATCGCTTATCAGTTTGAGCCCGATTGAAAAGCAGAAGATATTATTGAAGAGGATTGTGCAGAACCTGTGCAAGCAC
>NW_015640052.1:12845-17710 GCF_001515625.1 Sinocyclocheilus rhinocerous
TTAAAAATCTACAATATCATTGAATATATAATAGTTTATACTTTTTTATAATAAAAATAATTTATAATATATTTTAATAGATAATATGTTTTATATATCAATATATATTATATTTAGCATTAAAAAAAACAATTACATACTTTATCTTTAAGGACACAAAACTCAAACGGACTTCACCAGACTGATATAACCAAGGAAATATTTAAAAGCTATAATGCTTCTTCTGTAGAAATACTATGATAAATCATAGAGTATTTATAATAAATACTATAAATATTATAATAGAGATTCATACATTTAAAAAAGGTCACATCAGTGTTTTGTGAACACTATTTCAGGCACTAGAAAATTAAATGAAACAATGTCAAAACATCAGACTTGCACTATATAATTGCCTAACCTTGTAAATATATCAATAAAACAAACCTAACCTTGTTAATACATAAATAAAACAACACTGGCACGAAAAAGAAAATCATCACAATCAAACAAACAGGATTGTGGGGTATCATAAGCAGTGAGGTAGATATACATCTACTGCATACTACCTTTAAACATTTACCAGACAAAGGCATCCTAACTGACTGTATTACAAGACCAATTTATTCAGACATTTTAGGCATCAAGAGCACAGCTCTCATTTGAGAACAACAGAAACAGCATCAGACAACCCAACACCATGAGTACAACAGAGAATGATTTGATTGGTTCAAAGAAACAGACAGACCGAGACAAAGAGATGAAGGAATCGCGAAAAAAGAAAAAAACGAGAGCTGGCGAGTGGGGAATTCTGTTTGGTCTGGTAGGCTTTGGGTGCAAAACAAAGCATGTCATCCAGTATCCGGCCCTCCCTCATTACTGGAACAGACAAACCGTCCAGCGGTCCATTTTCTGCTCTCTTTCACCTTCTCTGTTCCAGTAAAAGCTGAAAGCACCACTCCCTCTCAGGACTCACTGGACTAGACAAAATCCAAACCTTCACCACACTGTATCCTTCTACTGCCTCAAAATCCAAAGAGATAATAAAACAGAACTATAAACCAGTAACAACTGTTATTCCTGATAACAGTGTCATCTATACTGACTTCATCTTTATCAGAAATCAAATCAATGTCAAGCCTGATTCAGTGCTTTCACAACAAACACAGAAGTGAAGACATCTGTGCTTCACATTCCTATATGTGTACCTCACTCGATTAGCCCAAAATAAGGCTACAGGCTAGCATGACTCAGCCAGACGGTCTCAAACGCCCTCCACAGTGGACAGACTACAGACAGTATGAGGAGGAGGAGCTACTTTAGCATCCCCAACACTGCTACTTTTAACATTAGCTTCCCAAGCTACTCATAAGCTAACAAGACAAAGCAGCTCACTATATTGAAGCTGTTAGGGGCATATATCTTTAAATGCATAATTAACAAAGGGTATACTGTGTTTTTACAATTGGAGCTATATTTATCTGGCACAAAAGCAATACAAATTTTAATTAGGGTGACAGTATTACATGTAAATATACAATTTACATCAAGTACAACTAACAAAAAAATAAAATAAATAAATAAATACACCTCATTATCATAATTATCATAAATACACATATATATACATACAGTAGGCTATATACACTACCATTCAAACGTTACAAGGCCAGTAAGATTTTTTTATGCATATATCAGACGAAAAACAGTAAAAACATTAACATTGTGGCATATTGTTACAATCTGTGACATGAAACACTGAATCAAACATTTGCTTTGAAACAATCTGTATTGTGAATAATGCTATAATGTTTTAGAAGGTTCAAAAGAACAGAATTTAAAAATGGCTTTACGGTCACTTTTGATCAATTTAATGTGTTGTTGCAAGTTAAAAGTGTTAATTTCAACAAAAAAAATGAAAATAAAATAAAAATAAAAAATACATAAAATAAATGAATAAATAAGTAAAAAGTTACTGAGTCCGCCCGGTATAAAGAAAGAAAGAAAAATAAAATGCAGTAGGTAAAACATGAATGTTTCTTTATTCTAATTAATTCTTAGTTAAAGGGGTCATATGATGCGATTTCAAGTTTTCCTTTCTCTTTGGAGTGTTACAAGCTGATTGTGCATAGATAAGATCCCTGAAGTTGCAAAGCCGACAGAAAATGGTCAAAGCAAAAATATGACTGCTATCGGTGCATGAAATTAGTCCAACTTCACAAAAAAAGTCACCTAAACTATCGCATTTACATGATTTTAAAAAACATATATATATATATTTTTTAATTCAGGCTGAAAACAAACTTTCAAAGTGTATGTAAACATATTGACAGTGTTACGGGAACAACACTCTGGGGCAATCAACTCTTTCTTTTTCTCTCTCTCCCACACACTTTGTCCTCCTTTTCTAAGCAGTGAGAGGGCTGAGGAGGTGGACACTTATCTGAGCGCATGGAAGGTTAAACAAACAGCTGTTTGAAGTGCTACTAAGTTAGCGGTGCAGAAACGGTCTGTACCAGCTCAGCACAAAATCAGGCCTCCATTACCAAACACTATACACTCTCACCACACATACATGTACATGTGTGAATATATAATGGCTCTTAAGCAGTGTAACACCAAAATTACATTGACACACTATTTAGAGACACAAGTACTCGCATACAATTTCAGCAGTGCCAGACTAAGGGGAATTTGGTTACAGGGAGAACATTTGGTTACAACTACTTGTTTATGCAGTACACTAAGTTTCTGGTGATTCCTTTCAAAAGTACAAGAGCGATGTGGTGTTTCCTGTGTGTAAATCATAAAACTTCTTTTAAAATTGATGTTTTGCATTTCTTTACAGTGTACTATATGTAATGTTACACAGATTCAGGACACTGAATGGTTAAATGTTTAGTTTGCTGCACAAGCTGCAGGCCTGTTTCTTCACACTTTGCAGAAGTTTATCTCCAAAGAATGGTTCATTGTGTAAACTGCATGGATTTCCCCTCATAGAAATCAACACCTTTTTTCAAATCCCTCTTTCATAAGCAATGAGCGTATCAGCCGGAGAGAATGCTCTCCTTCTGCCCCACTTTACTCCAGTCATTCTTAACGAGCTTTACTGTTTTAAAGAATTAGTTCAGATTTAATTGTTTTATTGGTGTGAGTAGCTGATTAGGACCTGAGCTGGTAACTGAAAGGATGCAGGTTTGAAACCCTAAGCATTTGATCCATCCTATAGACGCCACTCCAGTCAGAAGATGCCGAAATTAAAGTTAAATACAAATAAAAATATTGTAAGTGACAGAAATCTGTTTAATGCCATATTGTACATGGGTCTTAAATCCATGAAATTGAAAATACATTTTAAAAAACTTTAAAAAACTTTTTCCCCATAAAAATTTCAATATTTGTGTAAAATTATTTAGAATTATTTTATATTATTTTAATTTTATTACTATATTGTTCTATTATATAAACTGTTACACAAACTGTGACTGTCTCTAAGTTGCATAATTTCTGCCATGTCCAACAATTTTACATTTACATTTAGTCATTTAGCAGATGCTTTTATCCAAAGCGACTTCAAAGCCAACAAAAGAGCAATAATATGCAAGTGCTATAACAAGTTTCGGTTAGCCTAACGCAGTACACATAGCAAGTTTTTTTTTTTTTTAAATAAAAAAAAACCTTTATATATATATATATGCCCTTAATTAAGTTTTATTAAGTTTTAAAAGTATCAGTGAAGAGCTTAAGATTAAATATTTTCTTCACAAATCATAAAATAATTAAATACGACTTGTGAACAGAATGGTTGTATTTCCAATCAAGGTGTAATATTGTCAATTCTGCAAAAAGTGTGGAAATACTGAATTGACACTTCGCAGTGAGTTTGACTGACAGGCGATCTGACCAATCATAACACCGAATCTGCCATTTTTGTCCGACAAACAAACCAGACAGGAGAGTATATTAATGTCAGTGGACTTGAACTTGAAAAATAGTATTGACCTCTTTCCGCGGTTGAAACAAGACACCTTCTGATGTTCATTCATGTTTATTTTATGCTATAACTAGTAAAGAGGAAGAGATGATCGGTTCACCTGCCGCTTGAACATGATCTGTCACAACACATTAAAGAGCCACAAAACAGTATTTACTGTTTGAATTTCTTAAATGACAAACTTTGAAAGCTGAGACTTTGTTTCATATTAAAAGTAGCCTGCTCTGTCTTGTCTGTCGGCGCGTTGTCAGTTTCCTCTTTGCTCCGATGTGTACACAAAATTAGCCTTAGCAAGACAAAATTGTCTGTCATTTTATTCCAAAAATGTCATAATTTAAAGTTAAAATGTCACTTCCACCATCATATACAACATTAAATACTATTAAACACAATACAACATTTGAGAAGTGGTGGAAATGTTCACCATGTCTTGTCTAAAAGACTACAGGGCCAAAAGTGCTCATGTCTGAAGAATCAGTGTGAATGTGTGAATGTGTGTGTATGTGAGAGAAAGGGTAAGGATTGAGCACTTCCACTTAAGATGAGCTGTCTGGCTACTAGGTGACGTGAGGCCTCCATGTCAGAGAACAGAGAAAGCAGCCTGTTAGATGGAGCAACTACAGCATGAAGGAAACAGAGAACCGAAAAAAAGAGAAAAGAAACGACTGATGAGCAGGGAGGTGGGGAGGCCACAACCATTTTTCAAGTCTAAAGGGAACCTCCATTATTTCTAATGTTGGCACCTACTTGGCCTTTCTCTCTCACACAGACGCGCTTATCTCACCACGTCCAGCCTCACGCATGAGTCAGCTGCTTTCCAAACTACCAGGAAGACCTCATATTACACTCCTGTCTGTCTCTTCATCAACCCCCCCCCCCCCCCCCCCACCTC
>NW_015640052.1:17766-88772 GCF_001515625.1 Sinocyclocheilus rhinocerous
CCCCCCCAAGTTCACTTCCTGTTTCAATTAGATGCACTATACAGCATCAAAACACTAATGCAGTTCAGCTTTACTGCATAAACTGTATTTACTGTTCAGTTGCACAGATCAGAGTGGAAGGGATCCGGCTGTTATTCTGAAATATTTCTAAGTCGTTCTCATTGGTTTAGTTTCCATCGGAGACACAGGGTGTGAAACTAGGCTAACTCTACTGAGCTCCTTACACAATGGTGCTAATGCTTCTTAACATAGCAGCTAAAGAAAGCCAGGAACCATGAGAGCTTTGATAAGACATCATTCGCTACAGAAAACCTAAATGGAAATGTTAAACTTGACTATTAAAAGTATAGGGTCAGTAAAAAATTTTTTTATTTTATTCAGCAAGGATGAAATGCATTTAATAAAGTGAAAGTAGACATTTATAATGTTACAAAAAATCTGTTTCAAACAAACGCTGTTCTTCGAACTTTCTATTCAAAGAAAAAAATTTAAATGATTCCAAAAAATATTAAGCTGTTTTTAACATAATAATAAAAACAAGACTTCTGAAGCATCATGTGACACTGAAGACAGGAGAAATGGCTGATTATAAAAATTTAGCTTTGCTTTCACAGGAATAAATTACACTTTAAATTAGGGCTGCACGATAAATCGCATGCGATATTTAACGCGAATCTTGTCAGAAAGCCGGTTCTGTAATCAGCGGTAAATCTCCATCACGTGCGTGCTTTCACATTGAGCAGCATTAACTACACAGAGCCGTTGTTCACTGACGAGCAGCGCAAAACCACGTTCATATTCGCGCGATTTTTTGCACTGCTCGTCAGTGAACAACGGCTCTGTGTAGTTAATGCTGCTCAATGTGAAAGCACGCAGGTGATGGAGATTTACCGCTGATTACAGAAGCGGCTTTACTGATAAGATGCGCGTTAAATATCGCATGCGATTTATCCTGCAGCCCTACTTTAAATGGAAAACAGTAATTTTAAATTGCAATCATATTTCACAATATTAATCATACAAACCCCAAACTTTTCAATGATTCTCTATTTTTTCCCTAATATACAATGCGGCCCAAAATTCTGAAACCACACTGAAATTATTTTTTAACCATGCAAAAATAAAGTATGATATTCTAAAATTTGTATAACTTTTTCCAATTCAACTTTTCACTCAAATTGCAATTCTCATCATATAATTTCTTGATTTTTTCCACCTGCATTTTCATGGTCTGAGACTCGGAGTGCAAATTGTAAATAAGAACTACTGTACAAGTTGAAAAAAATAAATAAATCAGTTGAGTCCTCTGCTAACATTACCGCTCCATTTCCTGATGACACAAACTAGCTTCATGCACACATACTCATCCTAGTCTGCACACACTTAATGTGGCATGCAATCGGAGACAGTGGCGGCTCGTCGGGGGAGGCAGAGCTTCCCCAAAATTTTGAGGTGAAAATAGGAGGACGATGATTAAATGTTATTAAAATTCACAATTCATTTCAGTTCATGTCTCAGAATGTGTATTTTTTGTTTGTAATTTCACAGCTGCAATACCATAACATGCTACTGAAGTTGGAAAGCGCTGCTTTTCTATCGCGAATGTGCCGAATCTGCTGATGTATTTACAACCGCTAGTGATAGAGAAGGGGAGGGGGAGGCCAGGGGAGAGCTCGTGCCTCAGTTGGTAAAAACAATAAGCCAATCAGCATCGAGTGTTCACTTTCAGCGCTGAGGAGTGTTGAGAAAAGAACCCTGGCAGGGGAGGCTAGCCTCCCTTCTGGTATATCAACCAATCATCATAGAGACGTAAATTACGTGATATTAGTTTGAACGTCTCCCGCTGCGCTGATAATGTACCAAGTACTTATGATGAGTAACGATATTGAATATTCGATTACCAACAGATTTACCAAGCTGTCATTCAAACAGTATATATACAAATTAAAAATAAAGGGAGAACACGCCTAAGATGGATATAGGCTAACGTTACAGCAGTCGGCTCTTTTAACACAGACTTTTAAGAAGGGATGGATGTTTGCTTCAAGTGATAGGCCAGGTAAGTGAAATTATATTATCTTGCTGTACGTGTGTAGTTTTCTTTACGTTTTCTGACTAAAAGCAACCAAAAAGCCATTTTAAAGTGGTTAAGCAAATAATAATAATAATAACAACAATAATCGGGATCCCCAGACCAATACAATTAGTGTGCCTCCTCTATTTTAAAACCCACGAGCCGCCTCTGATAGGAGAAACCTTAAAGGGATAGTAGACACAAAAATGAAAGTTCTGTCATCATTTACTTACTTATTTCAAACCTATACGACTGACTTTCTTCTGTAGACCACAAAAGACATTATTTTAAAAAAATGTTTTTTTTTTTTTTTGTCCTTATAATGAAAGTCAAAGGGGTCCAGTGCTGTACTTTCATTGTATGGACAAAAACAGTTTCAATATTATTCAACCTATCTTCATTTGTGTTTCACAGAAAAAACAGGTGTGTGTGTGTGTGTGTGTCGTGTAAATGACATGAGAGTGAATAAAAGATGACAGAATGTTCATTTTTGGGTGCTTTGAACAGAGGAAGACTTGGATGAATGTCTTTGTTGCGTTTGAGTAAAAGAAGTAGTGGCAAAATCTGAAGCATGTTTTTGAAGGCCTATGAAGGAGACAATTTACACTACTGCATTTTAAAGATCCCTTTATAACTTAAAAAAATAAGCAGAACCGTTTCTGTGCATACTTGAGAGCACAGACAGCCCCTTTTAGCTCCCTGCCTGAGACTATGGGGGAAAAAAAGTCAAGCATTCTTGGCAAGCGACGCAAGAATGTGCTGAGATTGGAAATGATTTGAGTTCTCAAGGGGGCTGTGCATTTTTTCATCCACTGCGTGGTTCAAACAGACCTCCTGTCTGTCCAACATTCCGACAATAGGCTAAAGCGTGCCATCGGAATATTGCACAGAGCAGCAGTGCCGTTAACAAACGCTGGGTGAATTCAGCACAGTGCTGTCTTCTCCTCTTTTTTTCACACCCTTGTCTGATCTTGCACCCCAGAGACTCAATAACTTCACAAAACAGAAAGCTGAGCACAGTTTTTGCTGGCATTCAGCAGAAAGGTGCCTCCTCTTGAAAGACGCAGCCCAGTAACACAAGAAAGAGCGCATTTATCCTATAATGAAATTCTGTTTGCATTTCAACCCTTGAGTTGTAAGATATGAGAGGTTTGGAAGCTATTTCTTCTCATATAGCATACATTTATTCATTGTATGGAGTGCAAACAGATAATTGCCACAGAACACCAGTAGCAAATCGAAGAGTGCTCATCAAAAACCCCGTTCACTGGAAAATGACAAAAACAGGTCTGAGATCACTGAAGAATCCTTAGATCCTCACGTGCAAATTGTGTGTGTTGTGTTTTAATTTTTATGTTTTTTAAATTAACTTATAATCATTTATTCACATAATCATTAGTCATTCATATGATTTATTATTTGATTATTTTTATCATTATATTATGTAAGTATTTTTGTTTATTCATTCAATATGTTTATTCATTTATTATATTTCTGCATATTATATTTCTTTTTAATTTTCCCTAGCTTATGCATTTTCATTGTTGTTCAATCTTATGCTTGTGTGTGTGGGGGGGGGGGTTCATGAACTGTTTTGTCTGTATGAATAAGAGATGGATAAGAGGGAATGTTTATGGAAACCCAAGGTTTATGGGATGTTGCTGTGAAGCAGTTTTGGTATAACAGTACATGTTGAATTTGTGCTGGTCAGACGAAGTTTGAACATTGAGACATACGCAACTAAGATTGTTCAATAAACAATTACTTCGTCTCCTGCTTCTGCTCTTCTCTGGCTTTTCTCGGTCAACTTCTTGACTGACAGAAGACTGTTAAACACTCATTTTGGGTATCAACTGCTCTGCTGACTAGTTGTTCTGTTACTGGACAAACTGATATTTTCTGACGGGATCTGGCGTCTGGGGCTTGATCCTAATTATTATCTGGCGTGGAGACCCGGTCTAACATCACCATAACTCTACGCCGATCATGACACATTTAACACTACCTAGAAATGTTTCATCAACAGGCTTCTATAAGCTATTTTATAAACTGTGGTTCTCCTCTGAGTCAATCTCCTGGCCCATCAGAACATTCAGGCTGTTTCCAGACGACTATGTGGAGGAGGAAGTGGCAGAACGCTGTTAGTACAGCTGATAAGCGCAAAGAGTACAGCACAAAACATCTGCCCACCATCCCACCATCTACCTTCTGCTTTCATTAGGTGGTTGCTTCCACTCCGTGCCAATCAGCATCTAGATTATGCAGCCAAAATTGAAACCAAGACCGAAGAGAATGTTCTAAACTTCTGGAGGAAGGTTTTGCATAAGATTTATAAGACAGTTACGTCACAGTAGTTCTGAGGAAATTACTGCATGATTGTTTGAGATGCATATGTGATTACCTATTATTTGGAACCTGTAGGGCCGATGGTGGCTTGCTAATGGGGAACCACAGTTTGTTGGTGTCTTTTTGTAAAGCGGATAAGATCAATACACAACTAAGAGGATGTAACAGCCTTCACAACAAACATGACAGGGCCTGAACTTCCTCTCAGTTCAGGTCATAGGCACAGTATAGATGACGTTGCAAAACACAGTAGTGACAGTATATACAATGTTTGCTTATTGTGCACTGATTATTATCTGTTTAAATGTTCTTTGTTTCACCCAACACAAAGACACCCTGTCAAACCCGGCTCCCATGGAAGAGTTACAACATGCCAGCATGAGACGAATGTCTTCCTTTTAAACATAGTAATATGCAGCATGACATCATTTTAAACAACATGATCTCAGGACTTGAACTTCAACTGATTCCACCACATGTACATAAAAATGGGAAAATCCCCTACTTTCCACCCTTTCTGACTCTAAGACAATGTTGGAAACCTTATGAAAGCCCCTATGAAAGTTTGCAGAGACCCCAAGCCCCCTGGTTGCCCTAGTACAGTGATTTCCAACCAGGGGTATGTGTACAGCAGGGGTACTTGGCAAGAGTTCAATTAAAGCTCTTATAAAATTGCTAATAAATCAAAACAAACATGATTCTTCTCTTTTGATACTTGAAGGAAAGAAAACACAAGTTCTATAAATACTGAAAAGGACTAAAAAGAGTTGGGAAACACTACCTGGGAGAATAACATCGCTATGACGTCACAATTGCAAACAAAGCGCGTCACATTCAGAATTGTTACTTTGACGCAATAAAGCTGGTGCTGGTGAATCAACACGCCACGGAGGCGGCAGTAAACATTAAATAGCAGGCTGTCCATCTGTCTGGACGGTCTGACGTGAATTGTAGGCCAAGTTTATGTCGAACAAAGAGGATTTAGTATGGCACACTGTCTAGGGTGAGATCATGATGATGATATGTTTATATTAAAAAGCAGTAGCGTGGACTCGAGGCACAGTGTATTTTAGTCAAAAGGTAAGTTTCTTTGTTTATTCTATAGGTTTTTCATTAGCTTACCTGATATGGAGGTGGCGGCTCCTGATCCGGATCGTTGGCGTCACCAAAACTGGCCCTGTCTGACTGTGATTCTTGGAGCAAGGAGATATCATCCGAAGTGGGAGATTTCAGACAATTCCCCATCTCCTTTCCAAACTCCTTGTTGTCTAGATGTTGAAATCCTGTCTATCCCCTGCTTTCTGCCCTTAATAACTCCAACCAGAGTTCCGCCCTTTTAAACAGGATGACTAAATCTCTATCATTCATTTAAAATGATCCGATCATCATGAGAGATCGTGACGGAGAAAAACAAACCATTGTCGATACACAAAGAACCCTGGCAAAAAGTGTCAGATACGGATATGAAACGATGTTTTTGTAAACACATACAATCTAAACCTGTCAAATACGTCTATTTGCCCTGAAGCCGTGGTATGTAGTGTTGTCCTTTTCTCCTCGTCTCAATAATAATAAACACTGGTTAGCCTTCAACGGATAATTTCTACAATATCAAATATGCGCTCGCTCTCAATGGCGACTCAGGCAATGTTGCCTTTCAGGCAGTCATTCTAAGTCCCGCCTCCGGGTTGGTTGGACCAATCAGCGGATGTCTTCTTTAGTAAGGACGTTATTAGTGGTTATTCGTCACCCAATCAGATCGCCGATTTACAACACCAACAACAGGGGGTTTAAAAGCCTGTAAACTTGACCGCATTAGGCCGATTTAAAGGCATAGTTCGCTCTATATTGAAAATTCTGTTGTAATTACTTAACCTCATGTTGTCGCGAAAACCCACGACCTCTTTTTTTGTGGAACAATAAAGGAAACATCAGGCAGAATGACAGTACCCAGTCACTATTCACTTTCATAGTTAACGTTAGGTAAAACGATGTGATGAAAACGAATGGCGACTTCAATTTTAAGTTTTAGTAATTTTTTCATGTGTATCTGACATTTTTTTTGTTTTGAAAATATTTTTTAAATATATTTAAATATAATATTTTTCAGGTTTAGTTGTAATAATTTTAGTGCTTTAACTTAAACATTTTATTGCATTTATACATAAGTATTTCAGCTATTTATATTTTATTTTGTTATACATGTCATGTGAGTTTTATTTTATGAAAACTGTTTTTAATAGATGTGGTTTTAGTTAACAGTAGCAATGCTGGCATTAACTATTACAGATGAATACAGTGCAGCCAGTATGTTTTTATTGATTACAATGTGCCAGACTAGTTTTATTTTTGTAATATAATTTTAAATCACCCTTTTATGTTTTGAAGACATGACGATTCATCAGAAATATAGGACTACATTTAAATATATATATATATATATATATATTAACCCTGAACAAAAGGAGATGTTCGGCAGGATGTAATGTAGATTGACAGCCTCATTCACCTTCATTTTTCTTCCATACAATGAAAGTGAATAGCAACTGAAGCTGTCATTCTGCTAAACATCCCCTTTTGTTTTTCATGGAAGAAAATCAATGATGACAGAATGTCGATTTTTGGGTAGACTGTCTTCTATGGAGCCAGGTCCCTTAGATCAAAAAAGGAAAACAAAAGTGGTTTTGGAGCGCTATCATATCATTTAATTTTAAATTAGAAAATGTAAGTTCAGTATTTACATGAATGTGTTTACACAGTAGCCATGCACCATACACAGGATTTGCTGACCTCTATAGCCCAAAGCCTGTAAAATCAATCTAAATCAGGAAGAATTTCAATGAGGGAGAAACAAAAGCCATTACAATGAAAAACCCATATATCACTCGTTTTCAAACATTATGTTTTGCCACATTTGAAACACAGCATGTTACAAATTGCCTGTGAAATTTCTGAGCAAACACAGCATGAGCAGATGATTGTTTTAGCTTAATGTAAATTTGACTTTGGTAGAACTGGATCTCATAAAACAGGCACTATACAGATTACATTGCAGAAGAACAAAAATCCATGGACACATTTCAACTAATCTGGGGTAAATTACTATAAAACACACAAGCCTTGAAGTGCAGGACTGTCTGATTAGAACTAAATCTGAAAATACACTGCAGTTATGTTTAGTAGGTTGAACTCCAGACTACAGGGAAAAGCTCTATGAAGTAGCATTCATATATTGAACAAAGTACAATCCTCTGTCCTGAACCAGCTCAAATTTTCTTTCTCTTCGTAGTGCAAGGCTGTAGTGGTTGTCAATGCATCCCTCACGTTGGCTGGAGCTGGCATTCCAGCCTGTCCTGCATGTATCTAAAAGACTTGTTTGTTTGAGCTCAAGTACGATCTGGACCAAGTCCACATGAAGGAGACTGCCTTTCTAAAAGACACATTCAGCTGCCCACTTAAAACGGGACAATTTTGAAAGGCGCCATAACAGTGAATAAATACTAAAAAAGAAAGTAAACCCACAAAACTTCCAGTTTACATTCGGATAGTCCTTTTTTGCTGTTACGAAGATGCTTGTTTTCTGTCTTTTTAACACATTGCTAAAACAGACTAATTATGTACACGGAAACACAAAGATAATGTTATATGATACAAATTAAGCTTAAACAGGAATCCTGTCCATGAGATTTGACAAGGCCACAGTACTCTAACCAAAGAGTAGCCCATGATATCAAAACTTACGTTCATCATATCACCTCCGGACAATAGGCTTAATTTCATAACCTATTTATACTCCAAGGATTAAAAGTAAACTAATATTTGTGCACATGTGCTTTAAATCCAAATCTAGCCGTAAGGCACAGACATATCTAGGCTACTGATGTCACAGGGTGACCAACAGTGGAGAGCATTACCAACAAGAGCTTCGAAAGCAGCCAAAATGATTGACAGATGACCTTACTTTTGTTCTGAGTGACAACGTTCTTAGCCTGATGTACCAGTATAATATTATTGGACTGATGTAACTTTTATTATATTAGTATTATTCATATGGTACATTTACAATATTCTAAAAGCACAATGTTATTTATATGACATCATAACAGCATGATGTCACTTCTGTGTTCTCACGTAACATTATTCATGCAGCTGTTGACCATGTACTGTATAATCTCGGTGCGTGTCATTCAATGAAGATGATTTGTCACTATAAGCTCAGTTCGGGTCTGATTGGTCATGTGCCCCTTTAGTCCTCCTCTTGGCATATGGCAACCCACGTCAAGCCTGATCTTAGCTTGCTGTGACCCCAGCGATGACCCCAACCGTTAAGGTCTGGAGGGTGAGCATTCTCCGTTCGCAGCTGTGCCTCGTGCCTTATGTAGTGCTGCCTGGATCCGGAAGTGTGTCCGTGATTCCATGGAGTAGTTTTTGTAATTTTGCCTGGCAAAGAAATCATGGTTAATAGTGTTCAAGACTAACAAGGCAATGACTGGGTATATCATGTATCAAATAGGATAAAGGTATAAAATACACATCAGATCAAACACAGTGTTTCAGGGTGAAATATGTGACTGTTGTGCAGAGCAAAAAAACGTTATATTATGCTACAGTGTTTTACATCTGTTTAACAGCCATGATGTGTGACGCTATTATAAAATAATAATAATCAGTTGTGAAATTGTTTACATTGAGTTGATGACTGAACGTGCTGAATGCCACACTTTTTTGGTGGGAATATAATATATCTAATGACATCTTCAATGGCATCTTACAGTACAGTTAAAGCAAATCAAATTTGGGGCCAGTTGCATAAACGTAGCCTCTGTGTTAAGACCTGTGTTAAGATCTAGTCTGCCCAGTTAGGGGTAATCAGTTTTATTTTTTGGATTCAATTTAGACTAATCGACGTTTTTTTATGTAACCAACATTCAAAAAAATTATGACCAGTCTTAAAAAAATTTGATGATTATGCAACCATGCCCTGAAACTAAATTATGCACAGACATCTAGTAAACAGTATATCTAATGCTAATACAAAATTCTTATTTTGAACTTTTTTACTTTTACTTTATTTTACTACTTTGAATTGTTTATTAAAAAAATAACTTCCTCTGAGATTTGAATTTAGGGGGTTTTTTATGTCACAAGGCAACATTTACAGCAATGTACCATTCAGACAATTTATGCGACCTGTAAATCATTAAATTTTATAGCATAATTTCTACTTTCTTACATTTTTACTTGATTTTAAAATATATTACATATTAAAATGATTATGAAAACTAAAATAAATAAAATACATTTTAAAATAAAAGTAAATTATTATAATTTATTTAAAAGTGAGGTCAAAACTTATAAACATTTTTTTGAGCAGTTGGAATGATTTTCCATGTCGAACAAAGCCATGAATCTATCTTTGAGACTGTGTTGTAAACAACCATTAATTTTAGCAGCGTTGCATTTAGTTAGGGTAAAGTGGCAAATCTGTGCCTGCTTTGAAATTCCAAATTCTCCCTTAGGTAATTCATCCTGACACTTTGACTCTGCAAATAGGATCACTCCACACATTATGTACATTGCTATCTTAGAGGTACAAAACATTCACTGTCAGGACTGAACTTACTTGGCTGCCTCCAGAAGTTTGATGGCCTCGTCTATTCTGCCCTCCTCCAAACACAGTAAACCATGTTCCAGAAGAGCATTGGGCACCAGATAGTGGTCATATTTAATCTGACTCTCACTGTACAAGTACAAACGCAAACAGAAAAAGAGCATTTGTGATTGAAGCTATGTTTAAAACATTTTCTCTGCTATCTGTGACATACTACATTTTAAAACATGTAATATTTCTTATTCTGTGCAGTGAAATCACAGAACACGTCATTTTACGAGTGAGACTCTTTCCTCTTCTGTAGAGTCAGTAAAAGAAAATAGGCCATGTCTACTTAAGTTTTCACAAGAAAAACCACAAACACTTCTCTTTATATTAGTGTAATTTGTTGTACAGCAAAAGAGCAAAACTGACTTGCAGAGGACGAGGGTGAAGTAATGTTCAGCTTCTTCCTTGGAACCCAAGTGTTTGAGACAGAGCCCCTTAAGCAGACTAACCACACACTGGTCATCTGTGGTGAACTCGGTCCCTGAGAGCAAACACACAGAGACATTTATGTTTCAGAAAAAAAGCTACATGTGATACAGAGAGTGTCTGTGTTGATGATTTGTTTTCAGTAGAACACTGTTACTTTTGGTACTCATGGTCATTAGTAATAGTAGTGGCAAAATATCATTTGGAATGACATGAGGAAATAAATAATTGCATTATTTTTGGGTGAACTATTATTTTAAAAGTGGACACCAGCATAAGCAGTACTGCATTGTTTGGAGAGAGATTTTACTTGGATGTTGTTCAAGCGTCTGCTGGGCCTCGTCCAGTGTTTTCAGCATGCCCTCTGTCAGGTCCTTGTGCTTCCCAATCACAGTGTAGCCATTCCAGATATACATCATCTCCTGTCGTGCAAACATACCCTCACAATGAGTACGAATTTAAGACTGCGTCTTGTCCAGGTGTTTCCCTTTGTTTATTTTGCAGTGGGATTAAATAAATCAGGATGCTCTAATTCCTTACTCTTTGTTAATTAAAGGGCTTTTCACACAGGACATCTTCTTGCATTTAAAAATAGCAAAGCGGAACACAATGAAACAGAACAGGAAGCACGTTTATAGACGCAGTACACCATTGCCAACGCACATTATTAGACTCGACACATCTGAATAGTAACTCAAAACGCAGTGAGACACAAAATGACAGCCAAAGATGCAAGAACACATCCTGTAAATACAGACAGCAAAATCTGTATAAAACTGAACACTGACCAATGGAGGTGCAGGAAGAGGAATGGCATTATCTGTATTATAGCGGCGAGCTTTTCTGATGGCAAACTTCTCTGTGGGCAGTGACTTCCCAGCTATTTTCTGCTTCAGACTGGGAACTTGCCTGAAAAGTGCAAAACGGGTCACAGTTTGCATTAATACAGTAAAGTACATATAATGTCTATTATATTTACAAGAGGATGGGCTACATTAGATGTTCAAATTAAATATGAGATTAAATATTAGGTCATTTGTAATGCTTGCGTGAACTGAATGGCATTACAGTACAGGCTGCATATGACATAAATGACTTTTTCTTGATTTTATAGTCATGTTGTCCAATTTATAGATTTATATTTAATCATGTGAACAAACATGAACATACATGCACACCATTCCCTTGCCATTACCTAAACAAAGCCACCTCATTCTCCCCGAATGGCTGGCATTCCTCACGACTCAGCATGCTGAGGTAAGCAGCTTTCATATACGCATATGTGGCCTAAAAAAGTGTGTGTGAGAGGAAAAAAAAAAGAGCGATGAGTTCCGAACTGCACAGTAAACACAAACATCCCTGCAGGAGATTAATTGTCCTCAGCCTCCATTCATGTTATATCAGCAGACCTTTTAAACCCAGAGAAAAATCTTCAATTTGATTAAAAAGTGAATATATATATATATATATATATATATATATCTCACTTCTGTGAGATACTGTACGTATATATATATATATGAATAATGGAGCCTTGGTGAGCGTAAGAGACTTCTTTCAAAAACTTTTAAAAATCTTACCAACCTCAAACTTTTAAATGTAAGTGTATAAATAAACTTGAAATTTGTCCCATTTTAATTCCATTTCTGCTTTCTTAAATTCATATTTAAAATATACTTCTACATCATTCGCTAATTCAAATGTAGTCACTTAATCCATTCGGCCCTGAAAGGCACCCACTCTGTTTTACATATAGATCAAGCAACTCTTCAGTGCACCATTCAGCTGTGTATTTTAAGGTTTCACCTTAGACCAGGCGTTCTCTTTGCTGAGCAGGTCTGCATAGAAGTAGGCCATCTTCCAGTGCCTTTTATAGGTGAAACACCACATCAGTTCCCAGTAACACATGTGATGGAACTGCTTCCAGTGCTGCTGAGCTTCACAACACTCCTCGAAACGCTTGATAGCCTTAAGAACACGCACATCAATACATGCACACAGGCAGTTAGAAATAAAATAAATATATATAAATAAGAACTTAAACAAAAACCTCCTCTTTTTATGCATTAGATAAGAGTAACTTATCACTTACAGTATCCAGATTTCCTTTAATTTCCTCTATTCGACCAGCGAAGAACAGGAAAATGGATCCCTGAAAGGAACACAGCAGTTGTCAAATATATAATTCACACTCTACTATTAACAGCGATTGCAGCAGCTGTTCATATCCTAATGTAAAAGAGAATGTGAGTGTTTTGGGATTTATCACTGGAAACTCGAAATTGGTGGTCAAGTACCTTCGGATACTTTTTCAGATAAGGCTGCAGCAGTTTTTCTGCATCTTCTACATCTCCCTCTCCAGTGCCTAAAGAACACACACATACATGCAATGAGATACCAAATAACACAGTGTTACTCATGTGCTACATACAGTATGAATTGAAAATGCGATTCAGAAGCAATTTTCTCTTACCTAAAATGAAGCTCATGAAGGTGTGATAGCAAAGCAACAACATGTTACACAGGAAAGACCTAAATGTGTGCTCAGCAGAGCCCTCCTGGAGCTGCTCAAGACCAAACTCCTAAAACACAAAGATATATACACAGTGTTAGTTGTAGAATAATGTAACTGTAGAACATGCCAAAAGGAATAGTTCACTCAAAATTGCAAATTTGCTGATTTACCTTAGGGCATCCAAGATATCGATGACTTTGCTTCATTACATCACTTGCTAACCAATCAATGGGTCCTCTGCAGTGAATGGCCATCATCTGTCTGAACTCTCATTCTGATGGCACCCATTCACTGAAAAGGATCCATTGGTGAGCAAGTGATGTAAAGCTAAATTTCTCCAAGTCTGTTCTGATAAAGAAGTCAGAAGTCAGAAAGAGCTTTATTACCAAGTATGTTTACACACACAAGGAATTTGACAGGAAGAAACAATCCCGTCTCATCTACATCTTAGATGGCCTGAGGGTGAGTACATTTTCAGTAAATTTTTATTTTTGGGTGAACTATTCCTTTAAGACAGACACAACACACAGGAAATCATTCACACTTCTGTGCTTCGCTACATTCAGACAAGTATAAAAAAAACATCGGCATGCACCTTGACACACTTTATTGCTAAGACAGACAGAAAGAAAAAATAGCCAAGCTCAGATGAAATTTCATTTGTACACGGCAAACGTGAGCAGAGCCAAACTAAGCTTAGTACTACACAATACTCACTTTGTTACCAGAGAAGCCCACAAATTCCAACAGCCTGAGAGTCCGTGTTGGCAATAACGACAGCATCTGGGAGAAACACAGGTGAGGGGTTGAGAACACAGACTTGTCCTCAATGAACTCTATGCTAGGATTCATAAATACTCATGGTTTGGTTTAAGAGAGAACACTAGAAGGTATTTTAAGGCTACAACACAAGAAAACATATGATATAATGTTCTCACCAGGTTAAAGGCCCCGACCCCGAGCTTAACACCTCCCTCAAAATGACCATGATTGTCACCTTGAACATAACTTGAGGACTTCAGGACCGTATGTAGTTCCCTTGAAATTAACACAAACACACATTAAAATAAACATACAGATAAACTTATGGAAGTGTGTGTGTGTAAGTGAAAACACACAAAACCAGTTCTTCTGATTAAGAAAAATTAAGCAAATTACATTGTAAACATTAAAACTCAATGTTATTATTGGCAATTATTATTTTTTAAAGTTTTAAATATGTAAACACACACACACACACATATATATATAATATCAAATGAATAGCTTGAATGCACTATTATTTGGCCCATTTAATTCAGAAACCATTTTACTAGTACACACTATTGCGTTTAGGTCTGCTCTAAGTTAATTAATAAACAAAAATGCATGTGCAATAAGAGCTCATACATATCAAATGAGAAGGGCAGAGGAAACCGTTATTTCACAAGTCAGTATTTTAGTATTATTTATGTACTGTTATAGCATTTATTAATATTTTGAATTATCTTTTATTTTTATATTTTAAATAATTTAATAAGTTTTAGTAATTTTATGTGCCATTGTCATTTTTGTTATTGCATATTTCTATTTATTTGTATTTATTTCTATTTCAGCGTTAACTTACTTTTATTTAAATTTTAGTTGCAGTAATTTTAATACTTAAACTTTTTAAAGATAGGTTTTCCATCTAATATTTATATGTGCTTTCATTTCAGCTATACTTTGATCATAATTTTTTATATATATAGTTAACAATAACAACACTGCAACAGGCCTTACTTGTATATTTGATAGCTGTTTCTCACTTTCATTCCTCCCTTTATGAAGCTAATCATATTTTCATCCTGAAAGAAACAGTAAATAAATCTTAAATAAGCAACTTAACTTTATCCACAATTATTTATTTTACTCACATACATAATAACAGGGCAAAGTAGATGTAATATTAGCAGTAAAAGGGAATCCACCACTGGGACAGACCTGCAGGAAGGTGAGTGCTGCCCTCTGGAGGAGGCATTCGGCATAGCACACTTCAGCGTGGAGCTCCTCTGGGAAGGACACAAACGCAATTATGCTTTCAGAGTATCTAAGCATGATGGGAGTATGTCACATGGCCTTTTAAAAAAACAGCCACATGATATGGTCAACATGGGTTGAGGAAGTGATTGCATAAACTACTATCATTACAAGAATACGTCTTTTGTAAAAGATCTCAATGTTTGCATGATATATATATTTTTTTCTACTGATGCATCCTTATTGCCAATTAATCATTTAGCAAAATATGTATATAGGCACCCACCTTCTGTAAAGGTTTTGCTGTTGAAGGTAGACTTTTTACGGTATCTGTAAAGACAAACAAAGCCTTATCAGTCCTGGCCTACAACAACACAATGATCCATCAGTAGTGGTTACTAGGTAACACGCTCAGTTGGCTGAGGTCAGCCTTGTGCTCTCTGTTACAGTCCTACTGTGTGAAAGCTGGTAGACAAACGTGCACACAGTAAAAAACTCAGCTTGATTCACTGTATCCCTAAGGCCATATAAATAGAGCAATTGGATCTGAGGAGGACACAATGGCTGTCTGGTTTCTGTCTGAGTAAACGGACTCCCCTCTGAGGGACAAACATGAATTATTCAAAGTTTGGCTTCAATTAAATTTACACAGATACAAGACATGCAGATGAATGCCGGGGGGGCTAAGATAAGTAGGCCATGCGCACCCTACAAAGTTTTATAAGTGACAACCATGGGTCTGTGTATTTATGAAATACAAAGTCACAGCAAAGAAAACAAGCTACATGGATGTTAACAGTTTAGCCACTGAGCAACAGCCAGGCATTTATTTTAGCACTTTATTTTAGTACAAACAACAGAAGGAGAGTGTTTTTTTAATGCTTTTTAAACTGCTGCTTTTAAATGGTGTAAATGAACAGAAACTAGAGTTTGTGGAACAACAGCAGGGTAAAAACATAGTTATATATATATATATATATTTATACAGTATGCCTGTATAAGTTAAATTATACATTTATTTTACTGGGATTTTGCTTTGTCTGTCATCAGCTATTAATACTTGATTTAGTAATTTACATTAATGACACTTTAAAAATACTTAAGTATTAATGATATCAAAAGTCATTAATACATTCTGTAAAAGTTTACCTGCGGTGAACTAACCCTGTAAAAGGGCATCTTCCCCATCTTACTGTCTCCCAAATACCTGATTTATTTTATTATTCCAGTTAAGATCAATGTAGTGAAGAATATACAGTATATATTGTGACAGAACCAGTTTACTGTCCTGCATACGTGGCGCCTATTATTTGGACCAGACAATGTAGCTGAAGAGCAGCTCTGAGTGTGTGTGTGTGTGTGTGTTTGTTCAGGTGACAGTGGCATTCCAGTGCTACAGGGCCTGGATGACGTGGCAGAGTCACAGAGGTGTGAGCTGCCTGGAAACACAAGCATACACCAGATTGTCACACCCCCCAACACAGCGTGTCATGGGTCTCTGAAATTCCTCAGAGAATTCCTGAAATTGCCATCTGGGATGTGGTGACAGCCCTAGACCTGCTGCACTGTGGCATTACGTCACTAATACAAATGTGACATAACCAAGAGATCCTGAAAATAGTGTATGGATGTTAATAGTTGAAAATAGTGTATGGCTGTTAATAGTAGGGCCTGCGCCCTGAAATAGAATAAAAGCCCATGGAATAAAAGTACACCTGCTAGAATGTTACTCTCTGTTTCTCTCTCTCTCTCTCTCTTATATAAATATTTCAAATGTAATTATTTTAAATGAATTGACAGCCCTAATATTACATTTATATAATTAAAATAAATAAATAAATATTTCACATATAAAATAAGTGAAAACATAAATAAATTCCATTTTATTTTAAATTAATGAATTAAAGACAACACACCGTTGACACACAGCCTGTGCCTCTTTCATTGTGTTGCCTGCAGCCAATATGTCCTCCGGGTCGAAGGTCATCATGGCCTGCATTTCCAGTATTGTGCCATACGTAAGCGCATGATACATGCTGTCTTTATTCCTGCCAAAGAACACAAAGGAAGACGGTGCATTAGATCTATATATAGAACAAAGGAGAGGGTGGTGTAACAGTGACGGTAAAAGAAAATTTACCACTGAGACACTCAATAACATCATCAATAACACAAATGAAGTCTGGAAATGGATGAAAGTGTTTGAGTAACCTGACCATCCTGAACACAGTGCGTCTTGTAACATAATACCAAAAACACTAATACTAATGACATTATGAAAAAGTAAAACTACCAGAAAACACACATTGTCAATTAAAAATGTGAATACAGATTTTGTTAAAATAAAATACACTATTATTATTTACCTTATCACAATATTTTTTTGTAAGTAAATTCAAAGTGGTTAAAAGTGCTTTAAAAAGGGGTCATATGATGCTGCTAAAAAGAACATTATTTTGTGTATTTGGTGTAATGAAATGTGTTTATGCGGTTTAAAGTAAAAAAAACACATTATTTTCCACATACTGTACATTGGATTTGAGACTTAAGTCTTTGCAACTTTACAGATCTTCTTTATGCACCAAGAGCTTGTAACACTCTAAAGAGAAAGGAAAAAATGAAATCGCATCATATGACCCCTTTAAAGAACATGCATTTTTATGCAGGTTTTAACTTCGATTTCGCTAAATTCTAGAAAGGATTAAACTCAATTAAGTGTCTATTTACAGTGCAGTTTCAGTTCTTTCAGGAGCTCAATAGAATGTGACACTACTAGTCCAACATTCCTGGGTAGAGAGATGTCTGGATAAACAGGTTTACCACTCTTTCCTTTACACAGGTGGAACTGCAATAACGTTGGCATGACGGGAACAGGAATGTGGCATATAATACATCCTCTAACCCAGGAGTGTCAAACTCAGTTCCTGGATGGCCGGAGCCCTGCAGAGTTTAGATTTAACCCTAATTAAGCACACCTGATCCAGCTAATCAAGTCCTTCAGGCTTATTTGAAAACTACATGGAATGAGTACTGGAGCAGGGCTGGAACTAAACTCTCCAGGAACTGAGTTTGACACCCCTGCTCTAACCAAACAATAAATTGAACAATATACCATGAGGGCAACACACATAATGCATGTCAAAATCATACATAGAGGCCAACTTTTTGTCTTAGAACAGGATAATTATGCATTTCTGAATGAGCTGATGTGTAAAAAGTTTCAATCACTGATTTTTTTTGCGAACTCTAAAGGGTTATGAGTTAAAATGCTTACGGAACAAAACAGCTGTTGACATGCAAACGAATATCAGGCGTTGAAATTGTGTTTGTGCTGTTGCTGTTTTCCTAAAGAATCACGAACACTGGCCAGAACTCCTAACCAATCTGTATGCATAATCAGTAATTATCCTTTCAAAGTCAAATCAGATGTCCTGCAAAACACAGCATCAAGAAGTGTGGAAGTAGAGACAGAAGCTACTTTCACACAGCAGCAGAACACAGCTGTCAGCCCTATTTGGAGTGCTGTTCATACTTATTTTAGTTATGAGGTCTGTTGGCCTTTCAGTTTATAAAACATGATAAAAAAGTGGTTAGAGAGCCACAAAAAAGTCCTATTTAAGAAATAGTCCACTGTGCGATTGCAGAAAGATCATCTCTACTATCAGCAGAGTTGTTTTAAACTATGAACTTGTACAGACATGGATTCTAATATTTCTGCTTTCGAGTCTCTCGTTCTGCCTCTGTTTGTAACTTTCTCTCTTGTGCACGTGCACCTTTCATTAGCTCCATGCATGTAGCAGCCCTGCCGGCTGGAATGGGGTGGGACGTGACTAAAACAAACCTATTAGGTAAATCACAAAACTGTGACTTCACTATTTGCATGTTCAAACAGTGAGCAGCAGAAGTGAGATCCTCTGATTGTCGAATCAATTACTTGCTGAACAGTGCGTCTATGTTTATGTATTATGCATGTTTGAATTGTACACATGAATGTGTCAAACTAATATTTGGCCTGATATCCAGACTTTCAGATGAAACGGAACTATTTAGCAGCAGTGTCCAAAATTAACACTCGTGAGAGTAAATATAGCCTCTGGTGAGTAAATAAGTTAGCTTTATTAGGAACTCTAACATAATACATGATTTAAATTAAATTGTAAACATTATATTCTGACCCTCATTTAATAAAATAAAATAAAAGAGAGAACCAAAAAAATAATCACCATTGCAAGGTGTGGCTTAAAGTTCATTTTGGATCCTGAATGCAACCCAACAAAAGTGGAGTGACCCAGGGGACAAAGATGGAAAGATGGCAAAGATTACAAAATGGACTGAATAATTATATAGTTTATAATACACAAAGGCACACACCCATCCACAGCTGTGAGTAGTGAGGAAAGCAGAAATGCGAGATGCTATAAGACACAGCATATGCATGAAAACAAGGTGTGGTGTGAGAAGAAGAAAAGACCTAGAGATGAATCTCCAGAGAGCTGAACTCATTCAGTAGGTTTTGGGTTATGTGAGATTTACCTGAGAAACACCCAATGATTGTGGATGAAGACTCGCCTCACAAAATGATGTACAAGAACAACTACGTAAATTAGTAGATTATGCACTTGCTTAATGGATAAAACCAGATACAAAACAGTTCAAACACTTCATAAGATTCAAAAGGGATTAAGAACAGTGATTCAAACGGATTATGAAACAGTACAATCCAAGGTTTCTCTGCCTCACACTCAAACACACAAGGAGGAAGTAAAAGAAATAGAGCCTCATTGTGTTCTGAGGTCTAAAGTTCCATAAATGTTCCAAACCCAGAACCTCACACAAAAACAGTAAACAGCAGGTCAAACCCATATTGTGAAACATACAGGCGGTCTTACCTGCTCTTAAGTCTGGTCAAAGCCTCATCGAATTCATTTCGCAGGAACAGATCCAATGCCACCATGCAGTCTTGAAGAGCCACTGACAGGTCAGATTTCTCCGACCTAGCACAAATACAGAAAGAAAAAACAACTAAATAAACAAATGATAATTTCCAAAGCCTCTGTCTTAAAAGAATAGTTCACCCCCAAATTTTTTTTTTTCTAAAAAACTTCATACACTCAGGCCATCCAAGATGTACATGAGTTTGTTTCTTCATTGGAACAGATTTAGAGAAATTTAGCATTACATCACTTGCTCACCAATGGATCCTCTGCAGTGAATGGGTGCCGTCAGAATGAGTGTCCAAACAGCTGATTAAAAAGTAATCCACACAACTCCAGTCCACCAATTTAACATCTTGTAAATTGAAGTCGTGAAGTTTATAACAAATAAATACATCATCAAGATGTTTTAATTTTAAACCGTTGCTTCCGGCTAAAATAGGAGTCATCTATTCATAACATTGCTTTCTCCAGTGAAAAGGCCTGAATCAGGAGAGAAATATTCACAGACGGAAGTACCGTTTACAAGCAAAAACAGTCCAAAACAGATTTTGATGTGAAAGGACAACAGGGTATGGATTTTTCCACTGGAGAAAGCATTATTATGGATTTTAGACTGGTATTTTGGCCATAAGCAATGTTTGAAAGTAGGGCTGTCAAATCGATTATCATGATTAATCACATCCAAAATAAAATGTTGTGTTTACATATATGTGTGTGTGCTGTGTATATTAATATGTATATATAAATACACACACATACATGTAGCCTATATACAAGTATATAAACAACTTTTTTTGACCTATATATATATATATATATAATTGTTATTATTATTATTACAATTATTATATTATTGTTGCTTTTGTTAAAATAATCACATGGTCACAAGATGAATATTCAGACTTTTTCCCCAGTAGTCTGTTTTATTCAAACAATTATGAAAATTTTTGCATTTAGATACAGAAGAACTTTGCCTGTTGAATATTAAAAACAAACAACTGAACAAACAAAAAATCTGGATATCCATGTCTGCCATGCAAATCAACTGTTCCTGCTCATTCCCAGACTGGATCTCTTCTCTCCACTTTCCCTAATTGCAGATTCAATTATTAGATCTGTCAGCATTAATATTTTTATACTTAGATTTTTAAAAAAGTATATTTTCCATGTAGTTTTTGTCCTAACCACCCGCGACACGTGACAGTAAGCGACATGGGATTCTATTTTAGGAACGGTTTTTATTTTCTGCGATGTCGCGGCAGGAACAACATACAAAATATTACCGTGATAATCTCAGGTAAAGATTGTGTGCTTTATTCAATGTTACAAGTGTCTAATGTGAGTTTGAATATTACTTTGCGCTATTTTTATAGCCATAGTGAAAGCAACAATAGATATTTTACCTCCGATCTTGAATATAAATTAAAGCAAACTTGTACGTTAAAACTGTGAACTCACTGCGAACCAACACGTGAATGCCGTAACAAAGATATCAGTCACTCACTCAAAACTGTTCAGTCCATTCACATTTGAATCATCTATTTTCCGTGTCCACTTTTCTTTTCTACACACTCGCCATGTTTTTGCTGTCACATCGTATCTACACTGGACGCGACAAAACATTGCAAATCATTTGAACGAGTCAGCAGTTTATCCAAGACAGCATCGATACGAGTTAAGTTAATGTAGCTTTCTGATGCTGCGTTTGAACTTTCATGCCACATTATCTGAAATTAGCGCGGGCCAAACTTTTTTCTCTCAGGGACCGGATGTGGCCCGCGGGCCGCCTATTGAGGAACCCGCCATTTGGGACAGGGCCATTGTACTCAGTCTGAGGCAACACAACAGCTTGTGAAGCAGCTCAAGGAAGTAGAGATCAGGTGACATGTTTGACAGGAGACAGGCTCACTCAGCTTCTGAGAATCTGCAGAAAATCCCCCCCCGCCCCAAAAAACAAATTATACTGACTCCAAGCATTTTAATGGTATATGTATAATGTTACAAAAGCTTTTTATTTCAGATAAATGCTGATCTTTTGATCTTTCTATTGGATCTTTCTTACTGCTCAAAAACTTTAGACTGGTAGTGTATGTAGTGTCGTCTTCTCCTCCTGCCTTGCTCTTTGGCCCGCATCACTCACCGCAGAGCAAGCCTGTTCTTGATAAATCTGCTGTGAAAACGTGGGAAATGCCGACGAGGAAGAAGTTGGGGTGATGCGATCTTTATATCGGCGGAGCAAAATACTTCATCGCTCCGTCTATAGCGCATTGTGATTGGATGGTTTACTCTGTCAATACAGGAGACAAACCAATGGGCCACTGGCTGCTCACTGTCCCTGCGTGATGGTCCTCGGCAACAAAAAAAACAAAAAACATTCTGTCGGCCCCTTAAGTGCGTCGGCCCACCGGGAAAATGCCGGTATGCCCGATTACCAATCCAGCCCTGACTAAGGCACAGGTGAGTGAGTATCTGTAGTGTCAACTGAAAAAAAAAAAACACTGGGAATGTGAAGAGGAAAGTGTATAATAATAATGAGAAGAGGAGTGAGTCGAGAAAGTCTGGGAAAACAAAGTGTACTATCTATTGATTTGTGCATAAAAACACTATACTGACAGAGTGCTTATGTTTCTTAGAATCCCTATAGTGCCTCTCTAGAGGTTTTGCAATTAAACAGTAAAGCAGCAGCCTTTTTTCTTTTCTTCATGGAAGATTAATGAATCACATACTCAATGGGTCTAATTCCTAGCAATCTAAAGTGGCGTTTACACCATCAGTTATTCATTTTCAATCAGTGATGATGCAACAAAGTTGAGCAGGATTTATACCCTGAAAAAAGTAATTTCCTCCTCAGTAAACAGTATTTTTTTTTACGTGTTGAGATGAATATGACACTGACTTTTTAAAAATGTTCAACTAATGTGCACTAACATCTCCAGTCAAACCAGTGGCCTAATAAGTTACACAGAACAGGATGCCTGATGGGGGCTGCCATGTTGTGTTGACTATCACATGACTAGTCAAATCACAGAATAAATTAACCTTGGCTGAAGCGGTGTCCGAATATGCCTAATTTCATACTATATAGTAGATGAAAAACAGCATGTGAAAAGAGTAGTATGTCCAAATTCATAGTATTCGAAAAACAGTAGGTGAAAATTACCTGGATGACCTACCACTTCCAACGAGATTCTGACGTAAGTATTCAACAGACACTTTACTATCCCATTAGGCCACGAGAGAGTATTTGTGAATGGCAGTAAAGCGTCGCAACTGATGCAGATGGACTACATCCAAATTTAATGTATACTACCGATTTTCAAACTATACAGAACATAATTTTTAATGGACAAGAAGTAAGTTTCAAACCAAATAAAATACTAGACAGCATGTGATTTCGGACTAAGTGCTAGAAATATAGATTAGAAATGTGCGAAATAGCACATTTCTACAATGGCAATCACATGTGGTGTAAATTGCATACTAACTTGTGATGGCACCACCACCAGTCCTAAACTTCTAGCAACTATCTTGAGCTGTGATGTTAAAGGCAGCAGACAGGGAAAAATATAAATCCATGACATTCTTAAAAGAGCATAAAAATCTAATGGTTCAATATTTACAATAATGTAATGGCATACATATTTATATGACATACTAATGGAAAATGTACATTTCTAAGCATATACTGATAAACACAATCATCATTTATGAGAGAACAAAATCAGGTCCACTGTTTCTTCAGACACATGATGAGAAGACAACTGTCTCAGAGATGAACACGATCAAAGCCCATTGTATCTCTATATAAGGGACACATTCTTCAAATTACAGCACCATTTAAAATTAATTTCTAAATTGAGTTGAAATTTGTAATGGTCCTGACCTTGCCCTGCTAAGATTATAGCATGCCTCCTAATCTAATAAAACCCAACAACCTCTTACAGTTCTTCAACTCTGAAACATTCTGCTGAAAACAACCATTATAGAGCGATTCTGTATGTCGACAAATGAACTGGGAATTGAGAGTATGTAAAAAGACAATGGCTTTGGCCATTCTCCACTGAAACTAATCAAATCAATAAGTGTGACTAAATGAGCGCCATGTCTTTGCATTCCAAATGACGGCCAATACAGGCGTTCTTTATGGGATCTGCTTAGCCAATAGCAATGCAGCTGATGGTTCGGGCTACTGTCAGACCTATAGAAGGACAGATCGGCTTGACTGTCCGGTCTCTCCACCTCCTAATGCCTGCCATATGACTTCAATGCTGTCGTCTCTTGCTATTAATGGAGCATGGTTTCCTACTCAAACAATAAGGTCTACAGCATTAAGTCATAATCTGTAAGTTTTACATAGGTGGTATACATTAAACAAAAGCTGGTCATCTTGTAGTCTAATGCCATTTAAAAGCCAAAATGCACATCAGCACTGCTGTTAGTGATAATAATGGAAATTTAAGTGTGCAAGATCATTCCCCTGTTTTTACATTTAGATGACCTTTGCTGTAATTTAATGATCACATAAAACAATTGTTTAAAAGTATTGTTTTGAAATTGGCTGATATCAGATTGTAATGTGTTATTTGTTTTTCAGACAAAAATACAATAGAATTTTAATATTTGCCATTTTGGCGACATCATAGAAACAGAAATATTGGTTTATCTCTATGTTATTACATGTTAAAAAAGTAACTAAAATATAATAGTGGTTATATATATATATATATATATATATATATATATATATATGCATATCAACATGCATTAATCAATAACCAATAAATGATCAATATTATAGTACTGACCATGTTTTCACCTACTTTTTGTGCAGTACAATGCCCAAAACGTACCTAAACTTAGTAGACATAGTTTTAGATTAATGAATGAATTTACTGGTCCCAAAAAATCTAAGCAAACCTTATATTTCCATGAGTAAAACTATAATACAATTAGCAACCATCAGCTTTAAGCATTTCTCATCCCCCAGAGGCGGAACACAGAGTGAATTTCCTCCCTGATGCTGATATGTGATATCATCAGAGCTAGATGATTTGAATGAATGAAGAATAGTGCATGCTACATTGAGCCTGGCTAGCAAAAGGAAGTGGTCTGAGATTTGTTCAGAAGCTACAGCAGAGGTAAAACGAACCTTTGCACTCCTTGTACCCTACAGTGCTCACAAACGAATTGTGGTGATGCTAAGCGATTCTGAAGAGCTGATGCTGCCCGGGGGCTAATTGACTACTGATGATCATCACCGGAATGATTGGAACAAACAAGCTGACTCTAAAACACACACACACATGCACATGCTCAGTGCTAAGAGACTAACACTCCCACAACAATTACAAAAAGCTGTGCTCTACACTTTAACAAATGAATTCTACAACACAAGCAGCTCTGAAAGCAAGGGCATCAAACAATTACCCGTCTAATATTTCCAACTAATATTTCTAATATTTTGTTTTTCTGGTTATGCAGGCTGTAAATGCATTCTCATGTTGAGAACAGTTAAATAGTTCTCAATCACTGCTAAAACACACATTCGCACAATAGCACACTCTCAGCTGTGTGGCGTTCTTACCCGTTTGACAGAGTTTCTGCCTCTCCTGACATTTTCATCTGGTACAGTGAGATCGAGGAGTGCAGTAAAGCGAGTGAAAGGAGGAATAAAAGGAGAGAGAAGAGACGCAGAGTAATTCAGTGTGTGTGTGAGAGAACAGGCCTTCGTACTGGTTCCTATCAGCAGAGCAGCAGCTTCCCTCTGGCTACAGCACACACACTCTCACTCACTCAAGCTGCAGAGAGGACAGCGGGAAAGGAACGCAGAGCTTAATAAGATTGGGATGACTATCACACAGACAGAAAGTGAATGTTCTCATTGCCTCTTTCTCGCTGTCTCCTCGCCTTCTAACAAACACACACACACGCCACCTCAGCCTCCTCCTCTTCTCAGTATCACCCTCATGCTATACACTACATCCTGGCCTCTGATTGGTCAATGATGCAATGGAGGCGGTTCCAATTTCTTAAGAATCCACCTAGCAAAATACTCCTAAAGTGGGCATCACGCTTCTGCAGTCAAGTGACAATCTGAACTCAACAGCAGTCAATAACATTCAACACAATGACAGGACTGTAAATCAGTGTTCAACAGTGGGGATCATGAGACACAGAGGACAGATGCAGACCGCAGAATCAGCACAAGGAAGTGACATAGCCTGTGGCGTGTTTAGGAGAAGGGGAGAGAGAAGTTTATAGAAAAAATGGATGCAAGATTAAATGCTTCTATTTTGCATACTCTGGAGCCACATGACAAAGCTGATTGGCTGATGAAAGCACATCCTGAGCTGTGAAACCAAACGCAGCAGACAGGAAAACATTCAAATGTATATGGAGCCAAAAATCCAGGTCAAAAGCCAGCACTGGTGAAATATGTACTGTAAAAAACAAAATTTAAAATACAGTGCTGTTCAAAAGTTTGGGGCTGGTTTTTGATATCAGTTTATTATGCTCACCAAGGCTGCATTTATTTGATCAAAAATACAGTAAAAACATTTACCTCCCCTGAGTAGTAGGTGCTAATGTGAACTGATTGAGGGAGATTTTGTAGACATGATTTGCAAACCTGCAGATACAGTATAAATCAATAACTTGCAACCATCAGTTTTTTACATTTCTGAAGAAAATGCAAATGGTGTTTGTCCATGCAAAAGGTTTTAGCACATTGCTTTGATTAGCTTATCTGCATCTAGAGCAATAATGTTGGTGTGCTATGCATTTTCAGCTCTAGATTAAAATAATCATGACCATACTGGCATGACCGGGTCATTACAGTGAGATAATCCTTTAAGAAAACGAAAATGAGCTTTCTGTTGACTGGTGTGATAGAACTTCATTCTGTATTGGGTTTAGTGTAGCTGATGTGGAAGCCATCTGGAGTGAACCTTTGAATAATACATGTGGAGGACGGTAGGAACCTGCCCTTTATGAGAACAATCGTTAAATCTCTCTAAAGAGATGTTACCTCCACAGTTTGCCAATGTGAGAGTATGTAATAAAAAATAGATATTACTAGTATCTACAGTCAAATCTTAAAAAAATAAGTTATTATTACTCACATGCTCAGTACTAATTTATGCTTCTCTTATATTTAAATACACACATAATGCAATGCAATGCATTGTGGGAAGTAACATGATACTGCCATCTTACCGGTTGCAACACAAAGGCTAATTTGGCTATTGGTATTCATGTTCACTTATGCATGAACAACTAAGATTCTATATTGTTTTTCTTCACAAAACATGACTGCGGCAGAGCAAAGTGCAAAATGAAGTTTGAAAAAGAAATGCGGAGGCAGAATCCTACCCATAATCAGTGATGACAGGGTCCAGCCCATCTTTCTCTATAATAGGTGACCTAAAAAAAGGAAACAATCTTATAGTTACTGCCACTATTATCAGTCAAGAACTTCTCAAATGACATTTTTATTTTGAGTAGATAGCATTTCTTTATCAGTTAACAGTGTGTGTGTGTGTGTGTGTGTGTGTAAATGTGTTCCAATTCTAATTGTTGTCAGTGTCACAGACAATAGATCTTGTGGGGAAACACGAGTTGATTTAAAGCGTGGCACACTCACTGGGATGGAGACGTGGGGCTGTCCAGCGAGTCTTCAGTCTTGAGTTGATCTCTAAAAGCAAATGAAAGCTTGTGAACAAAATCTGATCTTGTATTCTTCAAATAAATGCTGTTCTTTTTATTCAGCAAAGAATCCTGAAAAAGTATCGCAGTTTCCAAAAAAAATATTTGGCAGCACAACTGTTGCCAACATTGATAATTCATTACTGTTTGTTTTTCTGTATTTTTGATCAAATAAATGCAGCCTTGATGAGCATAAGAGACATCTTTAAAAAACATTACAAGTCTTACTGATCCCAAACTTTTGAGCTTTTAAATATATACATTTACTCATAAAATCAGTTTTCTGAAAGTCAGATAACAAGACTCGCTCCACATTTTGTGCCACAATACTTTTAAAATCATCTTATCCTATTGCTTCGGCACTTGTCATAAGGAATAAGACAGAAGGGACATTTTTATTAAGCAAACTTCCTATATTCTACATGTTTTTTGATAAAATAGAATATGTTTTAGGATATGAATACACTGTAGTACAAGATTACTGCCAAACGATTCACAAATATGTACATTTTCATTATTTATAACAGCTATTTATAAATTTGCAATGTCAAATAACGACTCGTAGTAGTTTGTCAAGATTTCCATTCTTCAAAAGGACAGAATGAGTCTGAGTAAAGTATAAATGCTGTACTGTTAAGATTATAAAGGTAAAACGGCGGTTGCGTGGTTGTTCTTTTCTAAATTTCATCAATGTTCTCTTTTAGTAGGGTAGAAATTCAGTTGCAGTAGTGGTTTATGTAAGATGATAATGTTACCAGCACCTCAGCTTCAATTCTAGCTGAAATTCATTGATCAGGTTGCGGTTATGAGGTTTTATGGCTTGTGGGATACGTTCCCACACATAAAAACCTCTTGTGTCAGAGAACTATTGCTGAAACTTTGAAAAGCGAATGAAGCTGCCCAGTTCGGCTGCTTGTAAACTTTGAACAAATGTGTTAATATTGCCCATAAAAGGAAGAGAATGAACCTTGGAACACTTGTTGTGGATTTCTTTAAGCCTCCATGTCACAGATCTACATACATTCACTGCACTGGTAACCTTATTATAATCACTCTAAAATAAACTTCATAGATGGGTATAGATTTGTTCAGAAACACTTGTTCAATTATATTGAACTGGACATCAGATCTTAAAATTTTAGATCAGTGGAGCTCTCTTGATTTGAGGTTATTTAAAAACAAAGGGAGTCACACCAGAGGTTTCAAGCCACATAAGCTGCAATGAGTATGTTACCTTTAACTCCATCTTAACTTGGCCTTCATACATTATCCAGCCAACCGGACACTGGGAGAACTCAGTGGACATTCAGAAGAAGCTGGAATCCTAGATGATTATCAAGTGACTGGAGATGGAGGTGGAAGGATTCTTCTAATTGTGGTGGTTCCAGCTCTTCCTCTGTTCCTCCTCCTCCTTATTAATGTGGCTCGGGTGGTGGTGGCACTGTATCAAGCTTGGGTCAGGACAACTCGGATTTGCTGAGGGCTATCGCCAGCTCCAGATCCTCCTGCTCTTGTTGGGTCAGACGAGCCACGCGCTCCCTCTCTTCTCTCTCACTCTCCCGCTTCACCCACTCTATCATGTCCTCCTCTGTGGGGTACTGCTCCACACACACACACACACACCATAACCCCATCAGATACCCTGTTATTGCACCTGCTTGAAGTAATATTTCTCATTAGAAATATTTTATTAGTCTAATCTAACCATCTAAATGAAGAGGGGTCATGCAACTATTACAGTTAGTGTAAATTATGTTTTCTAAAAGTACCAACTTTAAACGTTCAAAGACTGAGTTATGGACTAGCAAAATTGAGATCACTCGAAAATGAAAATTTGCTTAATTTACTCACCCTCAAGCCATCCAAGTTGTTGATGAGTTTGTTCCTTAAATTGGAACATATTTGGAGAAATCGACCATTATATCAAACAAACAAACAAGCAACTTTTCGTTTCACAAGATGTTAACTGATGGACTGAAATCAGGTGGATTATTGTGATGTTTTAATCAGCTGTTTGGACTCTCATTCTGACGGCACCCATTCACTGCAGATGATCCACTGGTGAGCAAGTGATATAATGCTACATTTCTCCAAATCTGTTCCGATGAAGGAACAATCTCTTCTACATCTTGGATGGCCTGATGGCGAGTAAATATTTAGCTAATTTTCATTTTTGGGTGAACTTTTTTTTTTTTATCCTACAACATACATAACAGTCCGTTAAAGATTACGGTTTTATGTAACTAAATAAATGAGATACATTTCATTTAATCTATTTAAAGGAATAGCTCAAGAATAGTTTAATTTATTATGGTTCAAATAATAAATCATTTCAATATTACACTTTTTTTTTTTTTTTCATTTCTGGGTGAACTATTCCTTTAAATTAATTGAATATAATTTAAATTGTATTTAATATTACACATTTTATTTATTTCTATCTTTACTTTTTCATTAATTTTGTATTATTGGAAGATCTAATCCTTTAAGTATTGTTTGGTCAATGTCAACATCACCAAAGCAGTTCTTCATCATCAAATAGGGGACAAATGTGGAAGCAATAAGGGAGAGAAAAAAAAAAGTGATAATGTGGTACAGCTACTGACACAGGACGATGAGAGATACAAGATGTGTGCCATGATGCAATCCATAAAGCCTTTCAGCTAACATTGGCTCACAAGCCTGCTGACACATGAGACTTCATATCAAATCACTCAAAAAATGCAAATATAGTCACCCACATGTTGTTGAAAAGAACTCTGTGGCTCACAAAATTAGAAGTTACTTAAAAATGTTCTACTTTGGGTTTGAAATGTTACAAAGAAATGAGAAATAATGACTAATGAATAATAAAACGATGAAACTTCATTTTTGACGTTACTGTTTATGATGTACTCCTGTGTCAAGGCCTGGATTGCTCATATAGCCCATCATGCTGAACATGCAGGCATTTCACACAGATGTGAAGGTGTGGACAACCATGGATGGAGAGATGTAATCTCAACAGTTAGCTGGTAAGCATCTCAACACACAGAACACCAGACCACGACTACTTGACATGACAACAAAAACAATCTCAAGATGCCTCTCCTGAGGTCTCTTCATTAGCAAAAAGTCATTTTAAAATATCAGAGAATTGTCATGATGAAGCTTAATTTATTTGATGCATCATCTGATAAAGAAAGCTCACAGTGGGAAAATCGGAGAAGACAAGCTCTTTAATTTTAAATTTAAAAAATGGTAATACAGAAAGGAGCCAGCAAGTGCTGTCAGCACCCTAGCTGATGAATATATTAAGCAAATTTTATGTATAAAAACAAAACAGACTGTATCTCTTCTTAAAAAAAACAAAAAAAAACATTGTGGAACCAGGAAGTGAATGGGAAGGAGCAGCCCAATAAGACAGGTGGACACAGTGATTAGTTTGTGCAGTGTAAAGGTAAGGCAAGGTAAATCAGTCAACCAAGGTACGACGGCCAATGAACGTGCAAGATGGAATCAAGCCTCAACCAATGGTGGAGAACATGCCAAAAGACCACAGGGGTAAATTGAAAACAGCCAATAGCAAGCAGCCCCATCTCTCCTTCCACAGCCAGTGAGAACTTGTGTATGATGTTAGGCATGTTGTGATGTCATAAATATGTAGATTTAAATACATTCTTTTTGTAAATTAGCTTAACAGAAAAAAATTTAACACTTTTTTAGTAGAAGCATAAGCCTGGATTTAGAATAGATAAATAATTTCATTAGAAGCTCATTTATATGTACAAAAAACATTACATAAAAAATGACAATGTTTTGTGGCTTTTCACAAACAGATAATAAAGTGGAGTTGTCGAAATATTGGATGACAAGCATTTCTTTCCAGGAAAACAAAAAGAAAAAGGCTGTGAGGGGTCAAGAGGTCAAGGCTGCTGCTTTGAGGAGGAGGTGAAATGTCAGGGTTCACTACTGGGGGTCAGGAGGGGGAGAGTGGGAGGAGCTCACTTTGTCAAAGCTGGCGAATCGGTTGGGGTCGCGCGGGGCTTGGTGGGGTGAGGAAGGGGCGAACGGGTCTGGTACCGAGTCTTTAGCGGGAAGGGAAGAGAACTCTCCAGAACCCTGAGCCTTGAACAGACCACGCCTCTGAAATGACTCAGACGACTCCGATCGGTGGATGTTGGACCGTTTACCTTCAAGGAGATACACAGACACAAAATGTCTCAAAGTACAACAAAATAGCTTAAAGGACAAAAAAAATGGCAATCAAATCATATCGGGTTCATTCTGATAAAACACCAGCTTACCTGGGGGTGGAGGTGGAGGTCTGGTGGGTGTTCCGGTTTTGGGCGGTAATGCTGGAGGAACATCTGATTGAGTGTCCTCCTTAAATAAATTCTTGTTTGTACTCGAGTCGAATGGATCGCTGCCATTAGACTGCAATGTAAAGGAGAAGTTCAACAGCTGTAACCCATTTTCAGCTTGATTTAAATCATGTGGGTATGCTGACTGGTAACAGAGTTGGAATACTGGGCTTCTGTTTGCGTTAAAGATCCTTACCTTTGCTAAACTGCTAAAGTCTGCAAAACCTCCTCCAAAAGTCTCATTGCCAAATACTGCAGAAAAGGGATCTGAAACAAAGTAATATACACAAACAGAAATATATTTAACAGATATTTTGGATACTTCTTGATAGTTCATGAGCATCATCAACCCCAAAGTAGGTAGTTACAAACTGGAGAATAATGTAAGGATGTGAAAAATGTCAAATAAATAAATACATTAAAACTGAGAACTGTAATTGTAATCAGCAGATTCATTTATTTTAAGGAATTCAATACAAAAGGGTTCAGTAATGTAGGGCTATTTATTTTTTAGATAAAATAATCAACATTCAAATAAAAACCAAGTTGTATAGAAACATTTAAATTGCACACAAGGCAGTTTTTATATCAAATTTCTAATGATATAATTATGTTTCTACTCCAATTTGTTGTTGAAACAAACATTTAAATAGTGGCTGTCATAATAACATGTTTTCATGATAGATTTATTAATGTATTAACATTCATTAAATAATGAAATAAAATGAGTATCTAATTTAGTCCATATATTTAGCAAAATGCTTTTCTGCAGGGCTTTTTTTTTCTAGTTGACTAATGAGCTATGAAGCTTTCCTGAGGTAAATGTAATGTTACGTGTCATTGTTTCAAAGCAATTTCATAGACGTTTTTCCGTGGTTGAAACAGATTGAGTGATTAAATGATGAGACATTTCTGTTAGTTGTTGTTTCTTTCAACACCTACTGCTGTTCACATTTGTTTCATGCTCTACCAGTAAACAGGAAAAAGTTACAGCGTTCTGTTATGCCACATTAAGGAGTATCAAAACAGCATTTATTGTTTGAATTCTGTGATAAAATTGAGAGAATTTGTAAACTAAGCTTTGTTTCATGTCAATAGTAACAAAGCACAAAGTTTATTGTGATTATTGTGATTATTGCATGTCACGCAAGCTACAAATAATGTTTACTGAAGTTTTGTTCATGTATCAACAGAAAACAGTATAGACTCTATATATCTATAAATATGTAGATTTAAATACATTCTTTTTGTAACTTAGCTTAACAGAAACATGTTTAACACTTTTTAGTAGAAGCATAAGCCTGGATTTAGAATAGATAAATAATTTCATTAGAAGCTCATTTATATGTACAAATAAACATTCCATTAAAAAAATGACAATGTTTTGTGGCTTTTCACAAACGGATTATAAAGTAGAGTTTGTCGGAATATTGGATGACAAGTTTTCCTGGAAAGAAATGCAAAAAGAAAAAGGCTGTGTGGGGTCAAGAGGTCAAGGCTGCTGCTTGGAATGAGGTGAAATGTCACTACTGGGGGTCAGGAGGGGGAGAGGGGGAGGAGCTCACTTTGTCAAAGCTGGCGAATCGGTTGGGGTCGCGCGGGGCTTGGTGGGGTGAGGAAGGGGCGAACGGGTCTAACGGGTCTGCTTTAGCGGGAAGGGAAGAGAACTCTCCAGAACCCTGAGCCTTGAACAGACCACGCCTCTCACGCCTCTGAGACGACTCCGATCGGTGGATGTTGGACCGTTTACCTTCAAGGAGATACACAGACACAAAATGTCTCAAAGTACAACAAAATAGCTTAAAGGACAAAAAAAATGGCAATCAAATCATATCGGGTTCATTCTGATAAAACACCAGCTTACCTGGGGGTGGAGGTGGAGGTCTGGTGGGTGTTCCGGTTTTGGGCGGTAATGCTGGAGGAACATCTGATTGAGTGTCCTCCTTAAATAAATTCTTGTTTGTACTCGAGTCGAATGGATCGCTGCCATTAGACTGCAATGTAAAGGAGAAGTTCAACAGCTGTAACCCATTTTCAGCTTGATTTAAATCATGTGGGTAAGCTGACTGGTAACAGAGTTGGAATACTGGGCTTCTGTTTGCGTTAAAGATCCTTACCTTTGCTAAACTGCTAAAGTCTGCAAAACCTCCTCCAAAAGTCTCATTGCCAAATACTGCAGAAAAGGGATCTGAAACAAAGTAATATACACAAACAGAAATATATTTAACAGATATTTTGGATACTTCTTGATAGTTCATGAGCATCATCAACCCCAAAGTAGGTAGTTACAAACTGGAGAATAATGTAAGGATGTGAAAAATGTCAAATAAATAAATACATTAAAACTGAGAACTGTAATTGTAATCAGCAGATTCATTTATTTTAAGGAATTCAATACAAAAGGGTTCAGTAATGTAGGGCTATTTATTTTTTAGATAAAATAATCAACATTCAAATAAAAACCAAGTTGTATAGAAACATTTAAATTGCACACAAGGCAGTTTTTATATCAAATTTCTAATGATATAATTATGTTTCTACTCCAATTTGTTGTTGAAACAAACATTTAAATAGTGGCTGTCATAATAACATGTTTTCATGATAGATTTATTAATGTATTAACATTCATTAAATAATGAAATAAAATGAGTATCTAATTTAGTCCATATATTTAGCAAAATGCTTTTCTGCAGGGCTTTTTTTTTCTAGTTGACTAATGAGCTATGAAGCTTTCCTGAGGTAAATGTAATGTTACGTGTCATTGTTTCAAAGCAATTTCATAGACGTTTTTCCGTGGTTGAAACAGATTGAGTGATTAAATGATGAGACATTTCTGTTAGTTGTTGTTTCTTTCAACACCTACTGCTGTTCACATTTGTTTCATGCTCTACCAGTAAACAGGAAAAAGTTACAGCGTTCTGTTATGCCACATTAAGGAGTATCAAAACAGCATTTATTGTTTGAATTCTGTGATAAAATTGAGAGAATTTGTAAACTAAGCTTTGTTTCATGTCAATAGTAACAAAGCACAAAGTTTATTGTGATTATTGTGATTATTGCATGTCACGCAAGCTACAAATAATGTTTACTGAAGTTTTGTTCATGTATCAACAGAAAACAGTATAGACTCTATATATCTATATATCTAGTATATCGATCTTAGGATTTAAAGGGTTAGTTCAACCAAAAATGAAAATTCTGTCATCATGTCACGCAAGCTACAAATAATGTTTACTGAAGTTTTGTTCATGTATCAACAGAAAACAGTATAGACTAAAGGATCGATCTTAGGATTTAAAGGGTTAGTTCAACCAAAAATGAAAATTCTGTCATTAATTACTGACCCTCATGTCGTTCAAAACCCGTAAGACGTTCATCTTCGGAACACAAATTAAGATATTTTTGACGAAATCTGAGAGCTTTCTGACCCTCCAGAGAGCAATGTAACTGAAATGTTCCCAGACTCAGAAACGTAGTAAGGACATCGATAAAATAGTCCATGTGACATCAGTGGTTCAACTGTAATTTTTCGAAGCTACGAGAATACTTTTTGAGCACACAGAAAACAGTTCGAGAGTATCACAATGCACCGTTTCTGGGTATGGGAACATTTCAGTTGCATTGCTCTCTATGGAGGGTCAGAAAGCTCTCGGATTTCTTAATTTGTGTTCAGAAGATGAACAAAGGTCTTACCGGTTTGGAACTGCAGGGGGGTGAGTAAATAATTACAGAATTTTCATTTTTGGGTAAACTATCTGTTTAAGAATCGATATTGGTTCATCAAAATGAACACTGATTATAATCGTGAAACAAATACTGTTAACCCGGCCTGGTAATGCTTGCTCTACCTGGGTCTGAGTTAGTGGCTACTGTAGTTCCTCCTGGGGCAAAAGGATCATTGGCTGCTGCTGGTCCATCTCTCTGAAAGGAAAAGGAGGAATTCAGCCAAATATTTTAAGTCATGCTAATAAAACACTGTATAACTGCAATCTTAATAATGTGGGACAATTCAAAACCTTGCTTTAGAGTTTGTACCACCAAGAATTAGGTATAAAAAGCGATTCAAAGTGCATTCAGCAGAATTTACAGGCTGTCACTTTTGTAAAAATAAAACTAAATCTTACAAATACTATCATAAATCAAGCATGACAGAAGCTATAAAGTAACAGAACACATTTGAATGAGATTTCAAAGAGAGTTTAGCTCTACAGCACTCACTGCAGGAATATCTGATCCTCCAAATGGGTCGTGTCCTGTGCCAGTCGAGCTGAAGGGATCAGAGTCTCCCAGAGCATCTATTTTGGATCCGAATGGATCAGTGTCTTGGATGTTACCACTACCGGAAGCAAACGGGTCTGGAGTGACAGCATTACTGGTCCTGGTTGTGAATGGATCAGGCTCTTTTGGGCCTGTGGTGGCACTGAATGGATCAGAGGACCCAAAAGGATCTCCTGAGGGGAAACCAGCTGAGGACTGCTTGAAGAAGTTGTCTGCTGCAAACGGGTCTGTGCCTTTAAAAGGGTCCCTACCGAAAGGATCTGAATAGCAAAACAGCATTTTAAGAGCCAAAATGAATTTGTGCTATAAATAGATATTTTGCAAACACATTGTAAGACAGTAAGCTAATACTTACCTGCAATGTCAACTTTTGAGAAAGGGTCTTCAGTGAATGGATCACCTGCAAAAATTGGTAAGGTGCAAAAAAGGTTTCACATTACTTTGCCAGTCAGTCAATTACCTGATGCTTTTATTCACAGCAACTTGTAGTACACTTATTACAAAGACAATCTAGGGCTGCACGATTAAACTTCATAAAACCTTTTTTTATGTGATGATTTTACTTTGTGTGCAGATCTTACTGTCAGTAAAAGGGTCCGAATGGAAGAAGTCAAGGCCAGGACCACTGGGCGGGTTAGTAACTTGCTGGGCAGCTTCCTTCTTCTCTGGTTCCACAGTTTCCGCCTAGACATTCACAAAATCCATTAGCATTAACTTATTTATGATTATGATGAAATTATACCTAAAACAACATGCTCTAACCAGTACTGACAATATGACCACCACACCACTCCAAAAATAAATGTAAATGTTAACATAAAAGAAAAATTAATAATTAATATCAATTAATATTAAAAAATAATTGTAATTACAAAATATTGGAAATGGTCAACAATTATGATTTGTCATAATCAACCTTTGGGGTGCTGGTGGCAGGCTGCTCCTCTGCCTTTTCCTTCTCTTCCTCTGGCTCTGGGTTAGCTTGTGTTGTGCTTTCCTGAAAACAGTGTGGCATAAAAAGGCAGACACACATGAGAACCTATTTGAAATGTAATGCAAGAGTGACATTATAAATTATGTACAATAACAGGAAGTGGTTTCTGACCGTGTTCCCCTGAGGCCAGGCCATATTAGTGGGGCTGGCAGTGGATAACCCACTGTTGTAAAGGTCAGAGCTATAAAAGTCAGCTTTAGGCTCTTGCTCCTCTGGGCTGGTGGATGGCTCCTCTGCCTCAGACCCGGGCTGCTCCTCTGTGACTCTGAGCTCCTGTGGCTCATCCACGGACGACTGCTCCTCTTCATCCTGGACTTTGTCCTCTTTGGGTTTCTCCAGCAGCTGTGCTGTGGGTTGAGGCCACTGCAGTTGCTCGGGCTGCTCAGAGGAGTGCGCTGTTCCGTTGACGAGCACCGGCTCTTCCAGGATTTTCCATGTAAGCCGTGCAGTCACTTCTCTCTCCTCTGTTTTAAGCTCGGCCAAACGCTTCTGCTCCTACGATAAACCCCATATAGTATGTGAGATATTTCAAGCAAGAAAAATCAAGTAGTTTGTAATCATGAATGGAACTAAAGATCATAAAGCCAGAACTTTACAAAAGCTGCAAACAAGAAGGAAAGAGCAGGAAATATTCAGAGAGAGAAAGCTGAAAAGGGAACATATATTTTTAAAACAGATATTTCCCATTCTAAAATCTGATTGGATAAGCAATATTTGAACCCACTGAAAATATACACACAAACTGCACAGTTAAAATTCTGTTAACATGCCAAGTTATACAAAAATCCATATAATATTATTGATTATTATCACAAAATATTATTAATATTATTATTAACCCTATATGACAAGTGGTTTGGAGAATAGATTGATTGAATGGATAATAATAATTATAACTCATCTTCATCTCAGACTTTATCCTCTTTGGGTTACTCTAATAATAATAATAATAATAATATAATCATCCGTTTTTATTATTTACTGAACAATTATTATTCATTGAACTGTTGGCAAAAAAAAAAAGGAAACATTTCTTTAACTCAGGTAAAATCACTGTAAAACATGGCTTTATTTTACTAAGGGGAGAAAAGCATGGTATAATGTGTATATTCATCAATAAAAAGAAGGCTTCAGGAACAGTTGATCCAGATAGGATACAAAAAAAACATAAAAAGCTCACTAACCTGAGCAATCTGTGTGTGGGATTCTTTAACAGCATCCTCAAGGGGGCAGAGTTGAGCACGGGCAGACTGAACTTTCTCTCCCAGTTGACGGGTCTCCTCCTGCAGTTGGAGCAGTTCTTCTCGGGCTCTGCTCAACTCCTCCTCATAGTCACCGATTCTCTGCTCCTGCTCTGAGTGCTCCACCTGCAATGACTGGATCTAAACACACATACACACACACACACACAGAGACAGGTGAAAAAGTGCAGAAAGTACAATAGAAGATCTGAGATCAGTATACTTGTGGCTTTTAAAGGAACGGTAGTGAGAATGCATTTGTATCCATTCAAATGGAGTAAGGGAAATAGTGTGAATTCTGCTGAACTGTGTCTCCCTTTCTCTTCCACTCTTTTCTTTCTCTGGTCACATACAAATGTGAATATGAAAACGTCATGCAAAATAGCATGTGAGATTAAGACTAGTACGTCCAAGACTCATTCAAAATAGCATGCAAAGGTGCCCAGTCATGTCATATTTTGAGTGGATTTTTAAAATCAGTGCATACTTTTTGGGTTGATATTACCCACAATATACACAGGCTTCATTTCTCTCTCTCCGTGTCTGTCTCATACCAGTTGGTTTTCCTGTCCGCATTGTTGCTGTATGAGTCTGAGCTGCTCCTCTAGAGAGCGTTTCTGCTCGTCCAGCCTCTCCAGCTTCTCCTGCACCTCCTGTCGATCCGCCTGCAGACGGCTCAGCTCCTCCGAGCCCTTCTGAACCTCCTCCTGCAGGTCCTGACAGAGAAAAAGAGAGCGAGTTTGTGTTGAGAGACCTTTCAACACATCTTTATCGGTCTAATAATAAACAGGACTTCATCAACACTGACAACAGTGCAGAGAGCTCATGCAGCTCTTAAAGTGAAGATAAAAAGCACTAGGGTCAAGAATATACTGAGAGAGTGTGCAAACCAGTTATATTGGCACATCAGTCAGCAAAGCCAAAGTAAACAGAAATGAAATCAGATAGACTGCAATTATGTGCTCAAAAGTAACACAATGGGTGCACTGATAGAATCAGCTCATCCTCAAACAAAGGAAAGACACCTTAGCTTTTACACAGCACAGCAGCTTTCACTTCTCAACAGCTGTTCCCTCACAGAAGTGAAAAGAACATTATACAAAGAACAAATTCAATTCTGATCCTTGTGAAATCTGAAAGGAAAAGAAAGAAGCTGGAAACAGAAAGCATAAACAATGAAAACTCTAATGTTAGCCTTACGTAGCCAGACTTTTGACCATCAATTATGGCCGTTCAGAATGGCGCACTTAAAGTGGGCTTGTGGTTTCATGGCCTTCACTTTCGTGTGTCCATGAAATTAACAAGACCACAGAATGTCCCGTTGGACGTTGTGCGATTTGTCTTCACGGCCACCATGCCGAACCTACAATAATGCAGACTTCAGAGCTGAATATTACCCAAAAGCCCATGAGGGAAAGTGTAGACACGTAGGAGGACTGTGAGGCCCGTGGGTGCTATCTGGAAAAGGGCCATAAAGTCTGGTCCACACTGCAGATTATTCTGGCCAAGAGCTGCCCACTTAAACAGGAAGAGAACGTCTGAACATGTTAAGCAACCAACAAATTAGTTCAGATTTTGTGCTATTTAGGGGTGGGTTTATTTAAGATTGTTTATACCACAATAAAAGACCCCCGCCCCCCCCAACTACAAACAATATATTTTTTTAGTGTCCTTTTTACAAGTTACATATGCTTATAGTTATAACAGTAAATTATACATAATTACATTAAACTAACCTAAACCAAACCCTAATCTTAATAGTATGTTATTAATACATTTTACTGAGTACTTATAATTATATAATTACACTATAACAAGGACAACTTATAAAATAAAGTGTAACCAAAAATAATAATAATAGAATATAGCTGACATATCTGAGAATACAAAACAAAAATGAATAAATAAATACAACACAATTCTTAAACAGGTTTAGTTCATTAAACTCAAGTGAACTGAAAAAAAAAATACACTACTGTTCAAAAATACAGTAAAATATTACTATTGTAAAATATTATTTCAAATTTAAAATAATGTAAAAAATGTTTTTTAATATATTTTAAAATGTAATTTATTCCTTTGATGCCAAAGCTGAATTTTCAGCAGTCATTACTCCAGTCTTCAGTATCACATGATGCTTCAGAAATCATTCTAATATGTTGATTTGATGCTCAAGAAACATTTCTTATTATTATTATCAACAGTTGTGCTGCTTAATATTTTGATGTAAATTGTGATTCATATTATTTAGGATTCTTTGATGAATAAAACAGCAATTATTTGAAATAGAAATCTTTTGTAACACTTATTTTTACCGCCACTTTTTATCAAATTGTATGCATCCTTGTGAACAAAAGTATTAATTTCTTAAAGAAATAAAATAATAATAATACTGGCCCTGAACCTTTGATTGGTAGTGTAAGTATTAGATTTTACACATTTAACTAAATGAGAAGTCTTCGATAAAACTAAATTAGTAAATGGGTAAGGGTATATTCACTTTTTAACATACAAGAGTAGATAAAATAAATTGAAACTGATGTTCAGAGAATCATGCTATTTTTGTGTGCAAAAACAGATCACATGGTCAGTAATGGTTGGCAGATAAACCTGAGGCAGAACCTTCTGTAATGTATACAGTAATCTACAGGAACTACAGTGAAAATACAGAATATCTGACAGTACAAACGCAAAGGTTAGAAAGGAAAAAACAAATAAATTTGTCAAATATAAGAAGAGAATCAGAACCGAAAGGAAATAAAAGAAAAGGACCTACAATGATGACAAAAGACAACCATATCATTTCCACTGTCATTTCCTTTTCACCTTGCGGTGCTGTGAGAACGCTGGGCGACTGTGACTGAGTGGGTCCTAAAAATAACAGGTCTACTGCAGCAGAACTGAATAACCGCTCACGGTGAAGATGGAAACCTTCACACGTCTAATGCACAAGCGTCTCCTCGTCCAATCAGAAGCAGCGCTGGGAGCCGACAGCCCCCGAAATAGAATCTATTCATCATCCCAGGGTTTAAACACAGCAGAGGCTCAAACTAAAACTCAGCACACATTCTTATTTAATTATTCAGCGCCTGGAGCTGCTTTTTCAAGGCTAATCTATTAAGAGCCTAAACAAATATTGATTACATTCATAATTTGTGAGAGGCCCTTGCCTCTGATAGCTTACAATATTGATTTTTAATTCTCTTAATGTCCCACTTTTGCACAGGTGAGATCGTTAAGCAGTACTTATTTTCTTAGAGAGGACAACTTACAGTATAAGCAATAAGGGCATTTTTGGTTTAATGGACATCAACTGAACTGCCCTATTAAGACTGCAGTAAGAGAGAGACTCATTTTAATTATGTTGTTCATACAGGTAAGAGATCACAAGTGTCATGGGCACATTTTCAGATTCAAAAAGGAAAAGAAAACAGCAAATCAGCATGATAAGTGGCCTTGTTTGATGACAGGAAAGGAGAACCCTAGAGAGCGGGACCAGCTGTGCTATCAGTATGCCATCTAATATCCATATGCACATACACACACACACACACATCAGGCTTCTCTTCCTGTATGATTACACGAACACACACTATTGTTTTTCTGGCTCATTAGGCATCCATCTGTCAATAATACATTTTAAGACTAGTGTTGGCATGCTTCATGTTTTTAAATAAATGACCACATATTAAAAGACTAACATGAACACCTCTGAATCTGTACCTGGCATCTAATTCAGCAGTCTAGAGCATCTTCCAGTCTACAAAACGGCTCATTTTCAGCTACACACACACAGGAAATTAAATTATCACACAGTGGGAGAGAGCGAGTGAGAGGGAAGGAGGGAGCTCAGATCATGATGGAAATGAACAACACAAAAATGTATAAGTCAGGAAGCCAGTGCAGATACAGTATAGAAATTCTTTCAACTCTGCTGGCAGGCAGTGAGGAGAAAACCGATCCACGATGAGCAGAGTGGATAGACAGATGATAGGAAGGATAAAATAGACAGACAGGAAGGGAGCCTTTGGAAAAACACCTGGCTTCTGTTCTCCATTATTGATCCAATAAGTGGTCAGTAAACTCTAGACATTATGATGTATGAAATTGTTAGCTGTTAGCTGCCTTTAAACAACTAATATATAAAAGATTCAAAAGAAAAATATAGAAATAATAGCTGCCTTTCGACAAGTAATATAACAAATGATTCAATATAAACTTATATAAAAATTATTCAAAATAAAATGCAATAAAAATTCTCAGTACATTCTGGATTGTTAAGCCATCTATCTATGCATGCACATCTGAATGTCTCCGTCAGGATCACCAGTAAAATAAAAACAACAAATTTATTTCCGTTCAATTTTAAAATCACTCATACCTGGACTTCACTGTTCCTCTGTCGTATAGTTTCCTCCCTCTCTTTGATATCCTGTTCCACCACGCTCTTCTCCCTGAAAGACCAGCACAGACATGAGTATTTAATCACAGTGGCGATGGCGGGTACAGACAGCCAGCCGCCTGGAACAGGATGGACAGCATCTCCCTCCAGCACCATCTCTGCATCTGCTGCTGAGGCTTGTATGTGGGAGAGAAGAGAGGCTGTCTGTGAGTGAGTGTGTCAGAGCTGCACATGAGCAGATGGTTTTCTGAACGTCAAGAACAACGGGAGGAGGGAAGCATGGAGAAAGAGAGAGAGAGAGAGAGAGAGAGAGAGAGAGAGAGATGGGGGATGTGGGGTTGGAATACATTAGAGGTGTTTTCACTCATCACACTGTCTGCATCTTCACCTTCAGGTCATACAGGTTAGCAAACAAATCTATAACTACATACATTTTCTGAATGCTAATGATAGACCAATACATTAATAGTCTAGCTAGAGTTGATACGATTTAATAATGTTAAATTGTCATTTATTCCTGTGATGGCAAAGCTAAATTTTCAGCAGCCATTACTCCAGTCTTCAGTGTCACATGATAATTTAGAATTCATTCTAATAGGCAAGGCAAGTTTATTTATATAGCACATTTCATACACAATGGTAATTCAAAGTGCTTTACATAAAAGAAATGAAAAAATAATTTAAAAAAATAATCACAACAATAAAACAAGGAATTTAAAACTTTGAAAATGATTTAAAAATTGATTTAAGAGGTTTAAAATGAATTTTTTAGCACATCTGATCTCTTCTGGAAGCTGATTTCAACTGCAGGCGGCATAATAACAAAGCGGACTCCCCTTGTTTTGTGTGAACTTTTGGTATTTCTAACTGACTCGATCCTAATGATCTGAGTGGTCTGTTAGGTTTATAATCAGTGAACATATCTGCTATGTATTTAGGTCCTAGGCCATTGAGTGATTTATAAACAAGTAAAAGTACTTTAAAACCAATCCAAAATATAACTGGAAGCCAGTGTAAGGACCTGAGGACTGGTGTGATATGCTCAGATTTTCTGGTTCTAGTCAGAATCCTGGCAGCAGCGTTCTCGATGAGCTGCAGCTGTCTAATGGTCTTCTTGGGAAGGCCGGTGAGGAGACCATTACAATAGTCCACCCTGCTGGTGATAAAGGCATGAACAAGTTTCTCCAAGTCTTGACTGGAAACAAAACATCTAATTCTTGCAATGTTTTTAGATGATAGTATGCTGATTTAGTTACTGCTTTGACATAGAATGCGAGTGTTGTTTAAGTTACTGTTTATAAGGTTTGAGAAGATAATAAGCTGATATGGTGCTCAAGAAACAATCTTATTACCATCATATGTACTGTAATGCATATACACCTCAGAAACCGCTATTCTAGTGTACTGCTACACGCTTCATAGGGTGTTTTATGATATTCTAGAGCCAAAAAATGACTGTTGCTATGCGGTTGTTAGGGTGTTCTGAATGGTTGCTTAGTACTAATCTGATGCCCAAAAATGGCCCAACTCAAGAGAGTAAATGGGAAATTTTTCACCATGCAAAAAAAGTCTTATAATTTTGCAACGTAATAGCACATCTTTTTTCAACAAAACCTAAGCTACAAGCTAAAGTACTAGTAATACATGCTGGCACCACTACTAATTAGACTTTTATACCAAAAGTACAAGCTATATAGAGAATCAACCGGGGATTCAGAGTACAATGTTGATTTTTTTTTATGGTGGTACTCTTTTAACATTCAAACCATTCACCTTTTGGCTACTAGCCCAGTTTTTAACTACAACGCCACACCATCCATGCATAATGTGGGAAACCAAACACTTTGTCAATACGCATTTGCATGTTAAATCCATTTCATTACCAAGCATCATCTTAAAGTGCTCTAGTGTGAAAGCATATTTATCTTAGTCACAGGTCACAGTGTGAAAATACATTTTTAGAAAATAACGAATAAAATAGGTTCATGATGATGCTGGAATGTTTCTTTATGTGGAATCTCTCTTAGGTTATGAGGTTAGCGAGCTAGCAAGAGTAAAACAGAAAGATTAGAGAAGGAATAGAAAGACAAATCCCTTATAAAACAGTTGAATAACAAATCTTCCTCAAAAAGATTCAGAGCACCTTTCCTAGATTAGCCTGAACTGTATTAAGCTCTGACTCAACATTTCCTCTCAGATTCTGACACAGTGAGTTCACGCTACAGTCTTCCCAGCAAGAGAGAAACTCACAAGGATCTGACCAAGAGTCAATCGCACACACTGAGTCAGAGACTCCCAGGAGAGAGAGAGAGAAGGAGAAAACAAGAAAACAGAAAGACTAAAATGGGATATATAAATAATACAGGGCAAAATGAGAGTTTGCCAACAGTCCTAAATTCACCTAGAAACTAGCTCTTGAGCGGCCCGGATCAGACAAAAACAACACAGCGCAAGTCGTTTATACAGCCTATAATTACTTTTCTTTATTTTTTTTATAAAGTGGGCGTGGCTTGTTCTTACCTGTCACCTGAGGTCGCCCGTTGCCGTGGAGATTTAAGGCAATCCCTAACCGCACGCATCATTTTAGCAACAAACAACAGCCCATCGTACACAATCTTTCTGTTTCCTATCCTTTCTGCTCATCTTCTTCTGCTCTCTCCATTTCAGGCAGACTCATTACTTCTCACTTTCTCTTTATCTTGCGCTCTTTCCATGAAGGAGGAAGTGAGAAGTGCTAGAACTGCTGTGAGAGTGAGTGTGCTGGGAGCTGACAGGTGACTGTATCTGCTTTTGCTCAAACTCTGTAAACCAGAGATTGAGGGAAAACCAGAGGTGGGGGCATCTTCCGCTTTCAGTGTTTGTGTAAATGAGAGCTCCACCTCTCTGTGGGGTAGTGACTCCCATCACAAGGAGTGTTAACTTCTCTGGAGAATTATTGCTTACAGGAAGTGATTTAAGGGCTTGTATATGCCACCCACACATGTGTTGCATTCAGTATTATTACTATTCTCATCTGTCTTACAAATATTTAATTACGAATGATTAGTTCAACCAAGAATGATTTACTCACCCTCATGTCCTTCCAAACCCATGTGATGTAATTCTAAGAACTACAAAACATGATTTATTTGTAAAAAAAAAATAAAAAAGTTGTTTATATTACTCCTGTTCTATTTTCTAAGCTTTCTGGAGCCAAACAATAAAGACTGTGTGAGGAATAGACCAAAATTTGTTGTATGATTTGTGAACGATTCACTCTTACACATGAATCAACTGAATCAGTTCAGAGATGGATTGGTCCGTGAATAATGATTTAAATTACTGCCAGTTCCTGACACAATCAGTGCCATATGGCTCCAAAAGACTTGGAACATTGCATAATAGACTAGTTGTTGTTAACTATAAAATTATAATAAAAACTTTTTAATTAATTAAAATAAAGCTAAAATAAAATATATATTTGATGGAAAACTTAAAATGAAGAAATAAATAAAATTAGAAATGCTTCCTCAGCAACTAACTGAAATTAAAACGACTAAAACTGAAATAAAAATAAATTGAAGCTAAAAAAAACACTAATAAAAAATTATGAAAACTTATTCTAAAATTAAAACCCAAAATATAAAGCTAAAAGCCAATTAAAAAAAGAATTATAAATACTATATAAAATAACACTGGTTTGAACCATTTTTATGGTGCTTTTTTGTCATTTTTAGAGCTTGACAGCACCAGTCTACATTCACTGAAATTATATTGAAAAAAGCAGCTAGGATATTCTTCAACAACTCACTTTTTGTTTTCCAAGAAATCCATATAGGTTTGGAACAACATGAGGATGACACAATTGTGACACAAGTTTCTTTTTTGGATGAACTATGGCTTTAAAATAAGTCTAATTTGTCTAAATACTGTCTAATTCAGCTTGAGATGACCTTGCAAGTTATGATGACAGAGCGAAGAACATTAAGTCATGAGATACTCATTAAAGAAAACATTCATCAGTTCAAGTGCATCTATCATGACCTGAGGACAGATTTGGGTGCACTGACACACTGAGATTATGGTCAGACCCATACTTCTGTTTTTGTGGTTTCATAATCTTCTGTGCACCTGTGTGAGGGCATTGTGTGGAAAATACAAATACACACTAAATTAAAACAGATGGCCAGATGGTTTAATAAAAAAAGAGAAATGGATAGTACTGTATGCTAAATATACCGGTATTATGAATAATAAAGACTTGTAGACAGACAGAACATCAATGCAGCGATTGCCCATAATTACTTACTTCATGTATAAATATCCATGGGTCTACAAGACATGTATTAAGTTCAGGACTGAGATTTTACACTAGCTATCTTGTGAATATGTGGGGAGAGGAAAGTAAGATCGGTAACTCACTTCTGTAGGTCCATGATTTCATTAGTGAGCGAGTCCAGCTCTTTAATTGCAGAGAAATCGGCAGCCTGTAATGTGGCAGCATTGCTCTGTTAGAACAAAAAAGAAATGAAATGGAAATCAGTCACACATAATTTATATTTAAAAACATTAATCTAACATGCCCTACCATTCAAGTTTGTGGTCAAATTTTTTTTTTTAAAGTACTTGTATACTTTTACTCAGCAAGAAGGATGCATTAAACTGATTAAAAGTGATAGTAAAGACATTTATAATGTTACAGAAGATTTATATTTTAAATAAAACGCTGAAAAAAAATGGATCAAGGTTCCGCAAATGCACAACTGTTTTCAACATTGTTTTTACAGCACCAAATCAGCATATTAGTATGATTACTGAAAGATCATGTGACACTGAAGACTGGATAGTGGCTGATAATTCAGCTTTGAAATCACAGGAATAAATGCATTGTAAAATATATTTTAAAATAGAAAACGATTATTTTAAATGTGAAAAATATTTCATAATATTAATATTTTTTACGTTTTTTTTTTTTTTAATAAATAAATGCAGCCTTGGTGATCATAAGAAACTTGTGAGAGAAAAAAAAAATCTTACTGACCCCAAACCTTTGCACTGTAGCATATTAAAAAAAACAGACTTACAAAAGAAAGACAGCAGCCAGTTAAAAAAAAAGATCAAATTTCAAAGGATTCAGGGATTGGTAAGAAAGAACAACAACAAAATCCTATAATCTTCCATTTATTCACACTCAAAACAACAACAAAGATCTACACCTATGGTTCAACAAGCAGTATACCTGTCGTGCCAGTCTATCAGGAGGAGGGATCATTTCCGGAGAGAGTGTCTGGGGTGGGTCTACTCCCTTTGACAGCTTCTGATTGATTAGATATAGAGCTAATGCAAACTGATCTCGGCTCAGCTTCCCGATGTCTCCTATATCACAAAGCTCCCTACAGAAACAGGCACAAAAAAAGTAAGCTAACCTTACAATACAAACCCATACAGTTTTAGTGTTTACAAGATAAGGTCTAATCAGTGAGACCTTCTGCATGAGAATTTATGGAAAATTAAACCAATAACAGAAATTTAAATCCAAGCAATGGCATCTCACCAAATGCGGGCCAAAGTGGCAGATGGCAAACCAGTCTTTAGAAATATATCTCGGACCTCAGCACCAGATACCAAGCCATCCATGTCACTGTCTGTCTTGGTGAATAAGTCATCGTATTTGGCTTTCTCTGCTGGAGATACCACCCACTGCACGCATACAAACACACATATGGTTTGTTAATGAAGCTCTAGGACATTTTCAAAATACACTTGCAGCAAGTATCATTCATAACAACTAAATCAACAGTAAGTTGGTGGTATAAAGCCAAGCGAACCCAGTCAGAATGTCACCTGTGGTGGTGTAGGTTTTGCTGGCAGTGTTTTAGATCCAGAGTGGGCGGAGCCTCTCTCTTTATGCTGGGCTGGTGATGGTAGGAGGGGCATCACAGGAGGCGTGGCTATTTTTTTCCGTTTTGATGGTGGAATCAGAGTGGCAGGCAGAGACATGGGAACTGGCTCGGACTCCAGGGCTCTGTATACCAAATGCATGGCCTAAAACACACAAACACACAGAACATATTAATTACAAACACTGGATAAACTAGCTTCTTAGGTTATAATACAAGTCTGCAAGTATAGAATCAGATAGTGTAAAAGAGAGTTTTTCACAAACAGGAAACAAGATTTATTGCATCAAATATCTGAATTCATGGCATTTTCATGAAAGCCTGCACTATGTACAAAAAAAAAAACAGGGTGAAGGCAAGATGAAATATAAATATACAAATACAAAAAAAAAAACATTTAGACATAACTGATAAAACAAAGTCATGTTTTCCTTTATGATGGCAGAACCAAACATGGGAACAGCCACAACAGGGATAGTTGCAGCTTAGACTTATTTAGATTGGCTTTATACCAGAGTTATTATTGTTGTTACTATTAAAGATTGTTTTAACTGAATTAGACATTTTAACTGAAAAAAGCAGAAACAAAATAAAATATAAATATTATAATTTATATAAAATATAAAAACAAAGGAAAATAAAAAATGTTGCCGTGGCAGCTAACCAAACTATAAAAGTTCTCAGTTAAAGTACTACAATTACTAAAACAACACTGAAATAAAAACAATTTAAGGCTAAACAGAAATAAAAAAAAATAAAAAAAATATTTTTTATATATTTCACATAAAATTTTTATTTCAAATAAAATTACATTTAAAAATTAAAATATAAAAATAACAGCACATTTAAAATATGAATATTATTATAATAGTATTTAAATCATACTAAAACACTGCTTTAAATCTAAACAATAAATTATGTTTGACGTCACAGAACTCACCACAGCAAACTCATCTTTGTCCAGCATGCCATCTCTGTCAATGTCACTGAGCTCCCAAACCTAGAACAGAATTAATTACTTGTAGCTAGATTTTAATACAGTTTTAAGTGGGATGGACAATTTAGCCAAACTTTAGGTTTTTGCCTTATAAAAGTCCTCAATACTTTCAAAATATGGCTCAAGAGCGCATCCTGGTGATTAAGCCTAAAAATGCATCTTTATATAAAAGAGAAGGTAAAAGTTGTGTCTCCACACCCTGCATTGCACTATCATTATAAACCTGCCTCGTCTTACCCTGCCAAGAACGTCCACAGGGAGTTTAGAATTGAGGAGCACTGGTTTGACCTTATCGCCCGTGAGCATGCCACCCACAGGGGAGAGGCTTTCGAAGATGGCATCGAATTTCAGCTTCTCCTCCGCCTATATGACACGCAAAACACAAACATTCATAAATGAGCAGTTAAGCAACTGGTGCATTGAACTGAAGATCAACCTAATTTATTACTAATTCTAATGACAACATGTATTTAGCAACTTGATTCCAAAAATCTGTTTGTGATATCTGACCTTGACAACCCATGGGCAGTCCGTGGGCACGGGGCCAAACTGAAGAGGACTGCTAGTGTCATTCTAGACAGGATACAGAGGAACAGTCATTAACTCACAAGAGACATAAAGCCGTTTCCACAACGTAAGCAAATAAAATCACCAACTCAGCAGCTTTTAAGTCACTGGTAATTATATTGTGACGGAAGCGTGATGCCATTTTCCTGATCTGGTGAAGAGGAAGAGGAAGTTAAGGTCTGACTTACAAACTTTGGGGGAGGGACAGCAGTATTTAAGCTCTTAAGAGACACTTCAAGTCCATTCTGAGCACACGCCACCAAACGGAGGGCGACAAAAAATTGCTGAGAAGCGACAAACAGACAAATATAGTTGAGAACGTATTGCTCAAACAATTTTTATTTACCTTAATATTAATGCTTTTCACAAATACCTGCTTGTTTAGCGAGCCTTTGCAATCTGAATCTGCTAAGTCCCATATCTGTGGAACAAATAAGAAAATTAGATAGAAGCATAAACAAAAATGTTTTCACCAATTAACATGCAACACAGTAACACAACAAACTGCAGACAATCAATACGGCAATATAAAGAAGGTAAGTAAACTACACCATCTATCCTTTTCTATTTAAGTCATCTTGATGTTTCCAGCACTCGTCAATCAATTCACTGATTTGCATTTCCCACACAGCTATATTGAAGGCACGCTAACTGATGTTACCTTGCCAAGGATCAGGTCTGTAAGGCCAGATCTCTTTAAAAATAAGGCCGCATCAGCAGCTCCTACTTGCCCACTGCCGGACGGATCTACCTGTAGTGGAATAAAGCATACAGCATAAAAATTATTTCATGTTTGGGGTCGGGGAGTTTTTTTTTTTACATTTCTGAATGGAGTTTTTTTTTATATATTTCTCTCATGCACAACAAGGCTGCATTTATTTGATCAAAAATACAGTAAAACTGTAATTTTATGAAATATTATTAGAATTTAAAATAACTGTTTTCTATTTGAATATATTCTAAAATGTAATTTATTCCTGTGATGCAAAGTCGAATTTTCAGCAGCCATTACTCCAGTCTTTAGTGTCTGTCACATTATCTTACGGATATAATTTTAATATGTTGATTTGGTGATCAGGAATAATTTCTTATTATTATCAATGCTAAAAACAGTTGTGATACTAATATTTTTGTTGAACCTTGTTTTTTATAATTCTTCGATGACTAGAAAGTTCAAAAGAACAGCATTTATTATTTTAAATCGAAATCTTATGTAACATTATACAAATTTTTACTGTCACTTTTGATCAGTTTAGCCCACCCTTGCTTAATAAAATAATTTCTTTAAATAGCTAATAAATATTACTGTCAAAATGTGTCAAAAGTGACAACAGGTTTTTTGCTTCATAACTATAGGATGACACACAATGGCGCTTTTAGTAACAGGGTGTGTGACAAATAAAGTCATAATTCACATTCATATTACGTAATACTATAAATGAATTATCAATCAAGTATGCAAATCACATCTAACAAGAATAATTAAAAGCGAAGTGTGTTTAAGACACTTTAAGAGCCCTTGAGGCCTACTGCACAGTATATAGAAGAAATGAATATCCAAAAACAATCCGAAAAATGAATAAGGACCAATGCAATGCACAAATGCTTATGTGGAGAGATTCACTCGAATGAGAAACCAGCAGCAAGATGTTTAAATGTTCAAACAAGCTGCTTCACTCACCATGTGTCCTGTTCGGTTTGCAAGTGTCATCACTAATTCATAACGGCATCCTCTTACTGAGAGAAAGACACTTACGGGAGGCAGAAGCTTTTAGCTCAAACTGACTGTGCGGTGAGGTTTATATTTCTCTTCTTCCGCCAAGTGCTCTATAAGGCCAAAGTGAAACATAACACAGAAAAAGCTGATTAAATGCTTACCTGTCGATAGTATTTCTCATAGGCAGGATTCCCACTCGAAAGCTGCAACCAAATAACACAAAACTTGATTAAAATGATTCCGAAGACATTGTTCAATCTCTCGAAAACACGTCAAACTGATAAAACCAGGACATAAATAAGCCAATTAAACAGCACATTCTTCTAAACTGTTGACTTCCTTGGCAGCACTGATGCATTCAGACCTCTGAAAAGGAAATGTTAAAGCCATCTGGCAACCAGGTGAACATTTATAAATGATCTCAGAATGACTTCAAGCACTCACACACCTTTCTGTATTCAAAGATGTTGATTATACACCCATTCACACATAAACGGAGGCTTTCTTAAGTCGCCTGCCATTCTCTGCACAATAAAAACACTGAGCTTTTGTTGAGTTGTGATTCACAAAAGCCGGGGGGAGTAACGCACATTTGCGCAGCTGACTGCAAGCCAAACCATCGACATCGGGTTTAGTCACGGCCAAAAGGCGAATTTATAACATATGGACGGATCAAGTGAAATCAGATGCATTACGGAGACCAAATCATGATTGTTAAAGGGGTCATATGATGCTGCTAAAAAGAACATTATTTTGTGTATTTGGTGTAATGAAATGTGTTTATGCGGTTTAAGGTTAAAAAAAACATTATTTTCCATATACTGTACATTATTGTTTCTTTTTAGTAATCGTCAACCCCTCTGCCAATCAAAAGCTATTAGGAGCTCATATGATCTTACATATCACCATGATGCATAAGCATAAAATTGCTTTTCTGGCCATGTTAGATTAAGCTCTGCCAGATCCCAACTGTTTTTTTTTATTGTAGTTCAACAGCTCTGTCGGTCTCCCATCAGGTGGTTACTGGTGCATGCTAATGTGATGCTGGCACACAATATTCAGTGAAGTGCCACCAAACATTTCCTTGCCCTGCTGAGAAAGAAGTAGGAGTTTTTGTTGTGCTTCTTTAAAAAAACAAAACAAAACAAAACAAAAAAAAAACAACTCCAACCACTTTGGCCTTTCAGGCTTTTCTGATTCCAGCTCATTTCCTGAAACTTATTCTGGCATGTTCAACTTACAATTACCACGGTCCTACAAAGCAAATGCTTAGTAAACCATGATTAAACATACAACAAAAAATACCATCAACTAAATCTACAAAATTATCTTGGCATCCTAATCTGTCTTTCTGTCATGCTGTCTTTACACTACAAAGTCAACACAGAAGCTGAATAAAAATATTACAAAAAGTATTTCATTTAAACAAATGCAGAAATAATGTGGTGAAATTAAAGCTACAAATAGGAAAATATGAAACATTAAATGATTAATGGATTTTTTTTTATAAAATTGTTTTAAAAAATTGAAATATATAAAATATGAATTTAAAAAACTAACATTCTAAAAACCAACATTTTGAATATGATCATGGTGACTCACTGGATCATTTCATGGTTGTCTTTTGCCTCCCCACAATATGCCTAAAAAACCCTATGATCTTGGAATCATAGAAAGCAGAAGAGACGGAAGACATATCAGACATGTCTCTTGCTCCGTCTAAAGTCTTCTTGATGAGGTAATGCTGCAATGCATATTTCATGCATGTGTGCCTTGCTTCTAAAACTGAGCACTCCATCAGCTGCAATGTGGTCAACACTACAACTATCCTTGCCATTAGAGAAGTGTTATTCTTAAAGCAATAAAAAAAACAACTAAAATGAGGAACATTTTAGACCATCAATCTAATCAATGCATGGATCCCTCTAGACTATTAAAACAGCTATAAGTGACTCTATGCATGTAATGCATATGCTGCCAGAGACCTTTCTTACACAGAAGAACAGCTGTATGAGTGTCAGTGAAGCTATTTCATTAATATTTCATTATACACAAAGACCAAACCGGAAATAAGTTCATACTTATCTGGTTTGAGATTTCTGACTCTTTACGATGTTATTAAGACTGATTTTACGCGACTATAACCTTTTTTTTTTTTTTTAAGGTTAATGATCTGTTTAGCCAGCTAGCGAGTGTCAAATGCTTTAGCTAGCTGGCTAATTAGTTTACAGACTCTAGATAAGAGACAAAAAGTTGCTATGGATAGAATAACGAAGTCCACAAAAGTGAAAAATACACACAATGACTCCAACAGGATAGTACATGCCATATTTGCATAAAACATCGACTAGTTCCTATTTATTATTAATACATGATGAAAGAAAAAGTAAGCTAGCAGTGAAGCAAAACTTCCTGCTGCTTTTCAATGCCTCTAAAAACACCGAGCATGGTTTAATGCACTAAAACACACCAGTAATCCCAACACCAATGTCAGATATAAGTGAAATACGTTTTTAATATTATAACCTGAGTTATTGTGACATAAATTGAAGAAGTGTTCGTCATTGCTCCTCTGTTAAGTTTTTATATAGGCAAAGACACATTTCACAAGCACTTTCGCACGTTCATAGCCGAGACATGTTAAAATACAAGCTGATCTAAAAAAAAAAAAAAAGTACAGTAACTTTGGATGATCTCATGACATGCAAAAGCTGAAAAAATAAGTAAACTCTAAACAGCTTAGTTCAACACTGACACACTAAGCTACGCCCTTACGCAAGTCCCTAAAAGATCATACTGAAACTTTTTCTCTGCCCAAGCAAATGGCTGAAAACAGCTTTAAACAGCTGCGATCAGATAGCAGGGTGTGATCATTTTCCACGCTAAACGGCTAAAATAAAGTTTAACGGATCTGATAAACGTATAAAACGAGCTGGAAAGTGGTGTGGAGAGCGCTATATTTGTGTAGAAAGGGAGGTTACCTGAGTCAGGGAGAGACTGGCAGCCATAGTGTTTCTGTTCCCACTAGTTCATCCTGCGTTGCGATAGGCAATGGGCAATATAGGGATGCTACAAAACCTGGTACTGGATTACTCTGTGGATTGAGGATGAATAAAACCCGGCGCTGGATTATTCAGTGGATCTGTAGGCGGTAACATGCGATGTCACTTCTGGAGTTCTCGGTAGATCAGAAGGATATACAAAACCTGGCGCGGGAATAATCAGTGGATGAGGACTCCGTGAATTGTTCAGTTTGTAGTACTAAAACCCAGAAAAATAGAATTTCTCCTTTTCTTAGACTATAGATTTTTTTGTGTGTGAAAAAATTGTGTGGGGTTCATTTTCACATTTTGTTGAAATTCTAAAGCTGCTGTATCTTTAATAGATGAATTAAACAGTTTTGTTTAAATTTGTCCCTTTATTTTTCATTTAAAAAATATTGATTATTTTATTTAAAACATAAATTAAAAATGTAGTTGTCTATTTACAAAGTGGTCTATTTTCATGTTTGTTTACATTAATAAATTGATAACTTGTGTCATAATTTTAAGTGTCACTCCTAGTCCGCCTACACTTGACAAAACAGCTTATTTACTACAAAAAAAAAACACACACACACCATGTAATTTTAACCACACATATTTTACTCATAACCTAAAAGCAATATTCTACAAAGTCAAAAAGTGCATGTTTGCTGTGAAATTAAGTGTATGCATTTATTATATTCATAGGATTATTTATTTATTATCTATTTATCATTTTTTTAGTAATTAATTTACAATATTTTTTTAGTTTATGTGTTCAAAAACTAGTCAAGACACTTGAGTATATTACTCTTTTTGTAGTTTTATTATTGGACAACAACTTTCATACTAGAACTTTACTTCTTAATATGTCAAGTAACATCCTTCAAACACAAAAAGTACAAAATATATCTTTAAAAAAAAAGGTCACAATCTATTTTGCTGGGAGAAGTATCTGATTGAAGCAGTACAGCAGTGCAATATTCACAATGGCTGTGAAATCTCTTGTTGGAGAGCAGAATTGTTACTAGAATCGCTATGAAACTTTCCTCATAACACCCTTTGAAATCTCACAAACTTTCCATTTTTCCTCACTCCACAGGTTCAGCTTGGGCCCGATTACCATATTTGCCGAATTCAATAAATCAGCAATTCAGTTAATGAAAAGAACCAAAGCAAACACACAAGAGTTTTGCAGCTACTCCGAGAAATCGTTGTTGATATTAATTCACTTTCCCCAAATATTCAGTCAGTCAGACATGGAAATTCTTCATTTTGACTCTTGAGAAATCAGGTGAGTCAGAATTTGCTTGCTGACCAGGGCAAGATCAAAATTGTATCAGCTTGTGAGATCCACAGAGTGTTTAGGAAAGTACACAACCAAGATTTTAACCTGGTCACTGATAGATTGATATTAAGAGCGAGGAAAAGGTAATGAAATTGAGGTTTGGGTTAAGATGAAACATGCAATAAAGTGAGGACTCTCTCTCACAAACTCATACACACACACGCAAAACTGTGTCAAGCCAAAATGCTGCAGATGAGACGAAATCTATCTAAACAACCTGGCATATTCTGTAACAGAAGTGAAATGGGAACGAAATGGCGGCAACAGTACATCAAATTTGCTCCATATTATCAACAAAATCGATAACGATAATGTTTTTTGAGGTAAGTATTCTAGTGTATTGTAGCTACCAGTTGATGACTGTTATGATTCAAGTTTCATGTCACAGAATTGCTTAGCAAACAGGATATCTGACATTTGTAAACATGAGCATTGAATTTTTATGGATCGTGGTATCTCACACTACAGATGGGGATGTGTGATTTTCATGTTGGCTGCCTTCAACCCTGCCAGACTGAAAATGCTTGGGACTTTGCTTGACATCATGCGAATGAAAATGATGAAAAAAGTTAATCTATAAATAGGTTTGTAGTAGTGGAATGAGACAAAAAATCAATCCTGCCGGAATCATCCGACAGACAACAAAAAGGAATGTCCAGCATTAGTCCAGTTCTCTGCCTTGTACCCCATTAGTCATGGGGCATTTCTTCACAAGTTCCTGTTGAAATCTACAACTCGTCTTTGAGTTTAGAGTCCGTGTCCGTTTCCTCTTCCTCCTCCTCTTCTTCTTCTTCCTCTTCTTCCTCCTCTTCCTTATCTTCTTCTTCATCCTTTGCCTCCTCCTTTCTTGTCTTTTCCTCTTCCTCATGCTTCTTTCTCTCTTCCTCCTCTTGACCTTCCTTCATCATCTTCTCAGCATCCTGAGATAAAAATGAGAAATTTCTATTAAAAACTACAATTAAGTGAAAAATGATTTAGGATGGAGACATAATAATTGAAGAATCATACCTTTATGGCACCCCAAGTCTCATTGCCAACCTCTTCTGCCAACTTAGGGTCATTAGTAATGAGGAAGTTGTCAAAAATTGTGCCAGATTTCACCTAAAGCATAAAATACAAGGAAAGGTGGTATAGAATGTCTCAATAAACAGTATTAAATATCTGAAAATGGTAATTGTGTTTGAGACACAAAGCAAATTGCTACCTGCCACAAGTCCAGTCCAATCACTCCGATGCTATCATAGTTATAGATTTCGTTGTCAGCAGTGTACTCCGGGTTATCAATCTCAGGGTGCACCCATTTCCCCTTGTAAGCAGGATTGTCAGTCTGGCGGGGTTTCCACTCACCCTTGAAAAGATTCAAAATTCAATTTTGGAAATAAAACCGAAAACAAACCCAGTATTCATTGTGACAAAATAATGTTTTAGGCATAATCTGCATCTTTTTTCAATATTAAAGCAGGCATGAAATGGAAATTCACCCTATATATTTTCTAAATGCATGTTATTGATCTTATTGTGAATGATTTATCCATGTAGCCTATAGGTTTCATACGCCAGGCTTCTCCAATCATAAACCCACCCTTTCTTTTAAATCAACCTCAAGCTCACTGCCGCCATCCAATCAACAACCGATGGATAGAACCAAGACCCTGCCATACATCTTATTCTTTTCTATAATCCGTTTTACTCCGATGCACATCACAATACGGAAGAAAATATCTGTCGCTACTTCCATTACAGAAACCACAACTGAAGAAACAATAGTACCTTGTATTCTGGATTGGTGACCATGGGCGGCTCCCACTCCCCATCCATCTCATCGTCCCAGTCATCAGGCTTCTTGGCATCAGGATCAGGGATGCTCTCGGGTTTGTCCCAGTCCTACAGAAGCATACAGACAAAGATGATATTAGCAAGGAATATATAATTTTATACTTTATATTGGAACGGCTGTTGTTAAGATACAGGAAATCCAGGGCATGCACTAATTTACTTGGTGATCTGTGCATATTTACCCCAAATAGTGGCTTAGAGTTAATCTGTTTTGTGACAAACAAGAGAAAGAATCCAGAATTGGTTTCTGGACAAACAACAAGGACACTGTCCTTACCTCTGGTTTCTTGTCATCAGGGTCATCGATCTTCTCCCTCTCGTCCCAGTCCTCAGGCTTTTTCGCTTCGGGATCTTTGATCTTTTTGGGAGGCAGGAAGTCCCAGTCTTCTTCCAAAGATCCAGACTCTACCTTCTTATTATCAAGCTTGACTTCATAAGTGTTGTCAAGATTGACAATTAACGTGTACAGGTGGGTGTATTCATCATCCTGGATGATAAAATACATGGTATATGAGCTTGGAGGACTGGTGTCATGGAGCATCATGGGACAAAAAAGAAATACATGAACAATAGGATTACCTTGGCTCTAATGTCTTTGTTGATCAAATGATTTTTGCCTTTGTAATTGAAGATTACATGCACTTTCTTGGTTCCAGGGCCACAGATGTCAGGACCTGGAAGAGACAAAACAAGTTAAATCATCTTGTGTGTCCAAAAGCACAAAATGTTTAAAATGTTCATCAATGAAGTGGTTATTAAGATAATCACCAAACATGATATTATATGTGGAGTCTCCATGCATATCTTCCTGTTTGAGGTCTGATGGGAAAAGTTTGATGTAGCCTCCACCGCAGTCAATGCTCTGCTCGTGTTTTACAGTGAACTGGATCACGAGGGGCTGATCCTTGTTGCTGAAATCAGCAAAGCGGGATGACAGCGCGTAGAAATGAGCATCCTGACTGGTCTGAAGACCTGCAAGTTCACAGTGAGATATCGGAGTAACTTTTAATAACTTTTCAGTTATTAAAATCCCCATAGAAATTATCTAATGAGTAGGGCTTTAACTGTTGATTGATTGTTTTAATAATTGATTAATCGTTTGACTGTTTCTTTTATTAATTGGACAGAAAATCCCAAAACAGTTCCAAAATTAGGGCTGCAGGTAACGATTATTTTAAAAATGGATTAATCTGCAGATTATTTCTTGGATTAATCGAATGTAATAATCAAAAAATGATTTATTATATTATATTACTATATTTATTAAAAACAGAATAATTTAAATTAAAAAATAAAATAATTTTAATCCATTATCTACATTATTTAAATATTTTGTTATTTATCATACAAATATGAATGTTAAAAGATACAAGGTAGGCAGAACACGTTCAGTCATATAAACCCATTCAATCATGTCACATTTTTCCATTATAAATAGTCTCTTTACTGTTACTGCTCTCATAAAAAAAAGTACAAGTTTAAAATTCTATACGTTACATTGATTTAATGCTTAAACAAGAAATATTTTTGAAATATCAAATCAACATTTTTGGTCCTTTTTTTTGTTGAAAGACTGCCCATTTGAATGTGAAAAAAATCTGCTGTGATGATGTGAAAAATGAGATAAATACAGCCTCAAATATATATTTTAATTACATATGTTTATAATTTTGATTTCACACAGTCTTTAAAGCATACTCTATTTCTTAACCTCAGCGAAGCACATAGTTGGACAAAAATGGCACTAAATTTAGTCTGTGCCAGGGTAACTGGGCCCTACAGTACACGTGGTTTTGTAATGTTTTGAAACAAAATAGTAAATATCAGATGGTGTTACATGCCTGCAGCTCAGTTGAGCAGAGGGAATTACGTCACAGACAGTAGCCCCTCCCCTGGCGTATTATTCAGAGCATACAATAATGCAAAACGGAGGAAGCCACAAATTCAAACAAACCGGTGTCAATTATCTGGTGCCTGTAATAAATAAAGCAACACTCACCCTGATCTTTCTTGGCATCGCCATAAAATTTGCCTGCAGAGAGGACAAACTTCCCGTAGTCTGATTTATGCTTGGATTCCACCCATCGACTCCTCCAGGTGTCTGAAATGTGCATGTGTGACATGAATATAAAATTAAAAGCTTTATTATTAGCATGCATATATGCATAATTATGAGTAAGATCAGATTAAATCAAGGACGTTTGCTCCACTGATCATTATTCATCCGTTCTGCCTTGACTATTTGTTATAAGATAACCACTATCTAAACCAAGACTAAGATTTAAAATGATTATTACTACTACTACTACTATTATTATTATTAAATTAATGCAACACACCATTGTTGCCAAGCCATTAAAATGGCATATAGTGACTCCATCACATAGAAAATCAGGTCTATGGTGACTCCATCACATGCTCGAATGCCACAGATAAAGCCGCATAAATAGTATTCAAAAAGCATAAAAACACAATTGCTTCAAACTTACCACCGTCTTCAAATTGCTCTCGGAAATAAACAGATGATTCTGCAGTTATTAAAGCGATGGACACGGCCATAACCAGTAGAGATAACGCTGTCATCTTTGCAGTAAAATATATATACTCTTTTTAAGGAGACAGAACAGTAAAATAAAAAGGAAACGATTTAATAAGAAATATGAGGCTTGAATATGTATAGAATGAGCTCTGTTTGGATCTTCACATGCCTGCAGAAATCACTGTGCGCTGCTCTCTTTCGCTCAGTCTCGCCTCTAAACTGGGAACAGATGGCTGGCTCTGATTGGACGGCAGCTGGAGACGATAGCGTCACACCGGTCAGCCAATCAGATCATTAGCGGAATGATGTGGAAGGTCCTTTCTGGCCAATGCCAGCTGACCACGCGTTTGGCAGACACTAGTGATGAGAAGACTCATTTCCGCGAATCGGTTCAATGAACCGATTCGGAAAACGGATTCAGTGGTTCCATCGTTCTTACGTGGTTCCTGACATCAGGCAGTCTGGCAGTGGTGGTGGTGTATATTATCTAAAATCTTTCATTATAGCCACATGTATATACATATTATTGTTTTGCATATTATAGAACCTGTTATGGCGTTACTGTTTTTTTTCTTCTTCACGTTTTAATAAAATGCTTACAACCAAGTCTGTTTCATATCTATGTTAATGAAATGGTCGTGCAATCAAGTTGTGAATGTATTTCCAACAGTTTTATTTAATATTTCTGAAATTTGAAGATGCGTTTGGTTCGACGAGTGCATTTTTGAGTCGAAAACTGCTTCCACTCGATTAGCGAACGAATTGTTCGTTTCTATTCGTTAATAATTCATTCAGATCAGCTTGTGAAACAGGTTCAGCACGTTCTTTAAAAAGAACCGACCAGATTCGAAGGAATATTTTTTCACGAGTTGGCATGTAAGCTCGTGCTCACATGAACATGATATCTGCTTTTCACTGATATTTTAGTTGTAAAGTTGTTCAAAAACAAGATCTTGTTAATGGAATTGGTTTTTATTTCCACTGCATTTTATTAAACCAAGCATGTGGTTTAGTGGTTTGCAAAAATGTATATAGAGATACCAAGTCAAGAGTTTTGAGAGCTTGGCACATTATCTTTTATTTCTCTTTTACATTAGACAAATATCAGTAACAATGCCATTTCCCACCGGTTTCTGTGTTATCAATGGGAAAAGGAAATGCAGAATTTAAGCTTGCTCAACTAATAATAACAAACTGCACTAAGCCAAACCCTAAGCAGAAGACTGAATGTTTAGTAAAGTAACTTCATTTTTAAAAAGCTGTTGACAAAAATCCCACCCTGTTTGGCATCACTTGTCTGACATTATTTGTAGACAAAACCCTTACAAAAGTTTAGAATTTTAGCTGGTGACATGGTTCATCCATCAAACACTAACCTGTAGTTACATTCAAGCACAACTTGAAAATAGTTCTTTCAGTAAACATTATCAGAGCTGACACTTAAAAATCAAAAAGCTTGTTACTTTTAGCAATGAATTTGCCAAAGATGCATGTTACTAGTTGAAAACAGTACAGTGAATAAAATCAGGTTAATTTGATAAATTGGCAAACTACAGAAAAATGCGTACTGGCCTATGTGAAAGTGTTACATCAAGTCTCAGTTATAAAGTAATGATTCCTTCAATCTCATGTTTGTCAAGCTTAACCCTCTAGCTCTTTTTCTACCTACATAAAAAATGATCATTTCAGTAGCATATCTTCACCAACAACTGAATCACTTCCACATTTTCATATCAGAATGTGTTCAAAATGGAAATATCAATGAACAAAAAGCACATATGATTTTAACTAGTTTTGAAGAGGTTGTAACATTTAAATATACATGACAAAAAGATATACAATAAATAAACAAGATTTTTTTTTAAATTGTAACATAAGTCTTGAAATATAATCTTTAATGCAGATAATGATGACTGAAATATGCCAAAAATATAAAACAGCAACTAAAAGAAATATTCCAGGTTAAAGAAAACTTACATTCAGTCGATTACCACAGAAAAACATTTAAAATGGTCTTTTAAAACGCATTTGACAACAATATACTTACAGGAAAAGCCTAGCAGATCCAATCAATTAATTTTTCTATTGAATATCCTGTTTTGCTCAGAAATACATAGTATGGAAGTACAAAAAGGTTGCAAACAGCAATTTCCATTTAACTGTAATATACATGACAAAAAGATATAAAATAAATAAACAAGATTTTTTTTTAAATTGTAACATAAGTCTTGAAATATGATCTTTAATGCAGATAATGATGACTGAAATATGCCAAAAATATATAACAGCAACTAAAAGAAATATTCCAGGTTAAAGAAAACTTACATTCAGTCGATTACCACAGAAAAACATTTAAAATGGTCTTTTAAAACGCATTTGACAACAATATACTTACAGGAAAAGCCTAGCAGATCCAATCAATTAATTTTTCTATTGAATATCCTGTTTTGCTCAGAAATACATAGTATGGAAGTACAAAAAGGTTGCAAACAGCAATTTCCATTTAACTGTAAATGTAAAAAAAAAAATTTCAAACACTGGTTTTGCTTGCTTAAGAGGCTTCCAGTGTAAGTGCATTACTGTAAATGCAGTCTTTTTTTTAAAGAGGTTAGGTTGCTTAAGTTCATATCAATGCATGTAAACTGTAACATGGCTTGGGAGAAGTAGATAAGATAGATACAGATAAAAAGTTCTCAAAAATATCATTTCAGTAGGGTTTACCATGAGCAAACCCCTCTCTCCCTGTCCTATATAGAGTTGAAACTCTACATATTACGTTTTTTTCTGCATTGTCAGCGTTGTATAATTTGCATTTCAGATATCAGCAGTCATTTCTGCTTCATTCAAGTATACTCTGTGTTTCTTTAATGTCAGTGATCTTATGTTGCTCTCCGTTATGGCAAAAAGAAATTGATCCTTTGAGGAATGGATTTGCAGCCCTGTGCAGAGAAGAGTTTCTCCTCCTTAGGAACGTACAGCATGGCTTTAGCCACTTCATCCAGAGTCCCCTCATCCGGCTGAAGGTCACGAGCTGCATATGCATCATGTGCACACAGTTTCACATGCCGGTACTCCAGCGGCAAGAATGGTACAAAGAAGTCAATCAGATGGCCTGAAATCAGCTCACTCTGCGCAAAACCTCCTGCAAAGGTAAAAAGTAATTTAGCTATTTAAATTAGAATTTAAATACGCAACATCTATGAGATATTTGTCAGATGTTTAGCAATTAGATTTATTAGTTCTGTTATGATGTACTTGACTGCAGGTACCTTCTGCTTCCATGGCTTCAGCACGCAGAAGATGTTCCAAGTCTTCCATGCCGATATCTTCCCTATTCTGTCCCGAGTGCCAGAAATCAAGTGCCACCTCATTGATGGCACCACCACCGATATTGCTAAAGCATGACATTAAGGAAACAGACATTAGTTTTTTAATTGGATCATAGCAACAAATTACATTTTTCAGATTTTGCATCTGTAAAGAACACACCAACCTTAGGAACAGAAATATGGCTCTTCTATAGCTGACCCCATCCACATTATCATAGTGGTCCATGTAGGGCTTTATGGCATCAATGAGTCCCGGGTGAAGCTTTTCTGCCTCATCAAAGATAAAGAGTGTCTGTGGGCATCGCAGAACCATGTCTCGAATGGCTTCTCTTAGCTGGCCCTGGTTGCAAACACACCCACACAAATACAAGCACAAGCAAGGTTCAGGATTCACTAACACGTACGTGAATATTTCAGAATTTGGAGCGCAATCAACTGAATCAGGTTTTCTAACTGAACTATCCAAGTATATCAAGGTTGAATTGCATAATCATACAATTGTACCACAGCTTTGACATCTCATGGCAGTGATCCAATAAATGTTCCCCAGAAGTCCAAAAAAAGTGATTGTATTGGACCCCTGCCTATGTGAAATGCGTTGCATTTAGTTTTTTCAAGTTAAATATATCCAAGCAGATGAATTATAGTACAAGTAGCAAATATTTTACTCATGTGTAACATTATAATGTAACCAAATACTACTCATTTGTTTGTAAAAGGTAAACTAAATCAACAGACGACTGCTGAATCAGATCAAATGACCTGGGCAGCTGTGTGGATGTCAAATGTTGAACCTTTGCTCACCTTGTACACGTCCACCAATCTCGCGTGAGGGAAGTGGAATGGGGCAATGAACAAACGCACACATTCACTCTTTATACCATCCTGGTAGAGGTTGTCCGCTACTATCCGGGCCACAAAGTTCTTGCCTGTCCCAGACCAGCCGTGAAAGGACAGAGTCAGTGGTTTGTTGGACTCGGGGTTTTTGATGAATCCCTGAATGGCTTTCAGAACCACAGACTGGACCAGGTGCTGCCCATGAAGCTTCACCTGTAGATCTTTTTCCAATCCTGAAATATGCATTGATAAGAGAAATTCATTTCAATAAATGTTCAGACTTTCCCAAGATTTTTTGTTTGAACTTTCTGATATTTCTATCATTTCAACAATTGTAAAAACCTGAATATTTGTATAAAATAATGCATGCATGATGTTGATATCTCCACCTGTGATGTTATTTGTAATTCTACAGTCTCCTGAATCACAGCATTGACCCAGGCTGCAGTACCATGCAGTCAGCATGCCAGTGTAGTACTGGGGAAACCCTGACCAAATGTCCCCAGCAGCCACTGAGAAGAGAAGAGTGTTACATAAGCCCGCAGTGAGTTAAATTACAATCAGTACAAATACTGCCACTCTTTAAAGAGACACTGGGAAAAGTTGATCCAAATCAACTTAAAATGCATTTTATTATTATCCATATCTATTGAATATATTCATACATTATATTTACATAATACATTATTCTGCTCAGTATTGTTAGAAAATTTCTAAACGCATCCATGAAAAACAATTAGCAGAAAAAAAAAACGCATTACACGTTGGTTATTCAATCCATCTTAAATTATGTAAATTATATATATATATATATGCTTTGTATATTTATATAAACATTTTACCATAGTATATATTAAAATATACCTTTATTATATATAGCTATATTATATCTTTACCTTGTTGGGTTGCATCATCCTGGTGTGGTTGACAGTCCCCTTCCCAAATATTGCAATAGATGTAATTGAAATAATAGGAAGAAACATTTGAAATGCTATCGAATTGAAAAAAATCCGCATCAGCCGAAATAGCCAGGAATGAGAGCAAGATTACGAGAGAAAACATCGGTGCCGACAGAAATATAGCTCTCGCAAAGACTATAACATTGAGCTATTAGATGTAATTGTAGCGTCCATTCATACACGCAGCCGAGCCTCACTGACTGCAGGACGCATCTGCGCTCAACGCTCAGAACTGAAACACGACGTCACAATCTTCACTGGAACAGGGTACAAAGTGGGCGGGGCTTGGTGTTGTAAGAAAAGACTCTGCGATTCTTTTATCAAGCCAGTGGCTATTATAAACAAACTATACAAATTCAAATATTTAAAAAATCCGTGTCATTTCTCAGGTTTAACCTCATGAAGTAGCAGACCTGGTCACGTAGCAATAGCTAAATTTTCTCAGCGCTGAGCAGACTGGACCAATCGCAGTAGTTTGAGAACGTGATGTGAGGTTTGATATATTAAGATTGCTGGGCTAACTTGCATATCAGGTATCGCCGCTTCTGTAGAACCTGTTAGCGACAGAGTAAATGTTGCTGCCATTCCAAAAACTGAGAACGTGACCGTTAATATGAAACCCCATTTCCGACATAGAATTAGGCTTCAGTAAACCTGCATGGAAATGAGCCACGAGACGAGCGTAAATCAATCAACTTACACGTGCCATCACGACAGAATTCACTCCGTTTTGAGCTGCAAATAATGTGTAAGAAACTAGCTTTCATAGCTTAGGTGTAGCAAGTCAGCACTCAACATTAAGTGTAAAACAAGTTAAGTCAAACTGCATGCTACCAAAATGCTTGAAAGTTCTGTTTAAATGGTCAGTGATAGAAGAATCAACCCACACGCACTCATACAAGCACTTTAGAAACTTGAGACGGAACTTTGATTTCACCACTTTATTGAAGAGATTTTACAAACTTTAATAGTTGCAACAGATGTAGATAACAGATTTGAAATGTCATTTTAATTGCGTCGAAGAGACCACAAAAATCATAGAGGTAGAAGAATTGAAGCCCTGGAACACGTTCAGAAGAGTCATTCTGCAAGAAACAAGGAGAGATTTTAAAAGAGCACAAGTGCAAACATCAAGGTTAAAGTAGAGTCAAAGTCAACCTCAGATATAAAGAACGGTATAAGGATATAATCAGCAGATTCATTTGGCAGAATCATGTCATCACAGGTTGCAAGAAACACTGAAAGAGAACGTGTCATAACCATACCATATACAATGATAGTTTCCAAGCCATCCTGGACGATCTTGAGCACCCTAAAGAGAGAGACCACCATTGGTTAGTTGGTCACAGCCAACATGTTGTCCAAACCAGCACCTGGGTTTCAGTCAAAGACTGTCCACATTGTGTGTTCAGGTCAGACATTTGAGGCATCACAAAAACCCAACTATGAAAGATATTGGGACTGTCTGCAAACAAAACCAACCTTTAGATTTAAAAAAATAAAATTAAAAAAAAAACACGCCATACTCCCATGGCACGACACAGGGGTCACCACCATACCAGTCAATGAGCAGACGCCTGTTAGAACAAACAGCCATGAAAAACAGAATTTTAACGTGACCAGATCAGCCAGAGCTAATATTCATCCTCCATGGCAAAGCCAGTGGATATCAGATTCATCACAATGGTCAGAGCTACAGATTTACAACTACAAAAAGGAGTAAATGCTTACAGTGACTGATCAGCACATCATGCTGGTCACCAGGCCTAAAAAGACACAAAAGGACAATTAAACTCAACGTTCTTATTTATAAAGTTAAATGCACAACTACGTGGTCTTAAATCAGAATGTTTTAACGTGTCCTCAAAAAGATCAGAGACCTGATTCGAACTCATCAGTTTGAGACCACTGTAGTACCAGTAACAAGTCCTTTCAACTGACTTACCCTGAACAGTCAGACAGCTGCGGATTCTCCCATAGCCAGACATGCTAGCTCCCCAGTTGAACTCCTGCTGCAAAGAGAAACAAGACTTAAGACAAAACTACTAAAACACAGAAATAGAACCCCAGTGACGCATCATCTAGGAACGAAAGACTATGCTTGGTGTTCTTCATGGATTTCTGCTGAACTATGCAGTCATCATTTGCATTTTAACTTGGATATAGCAATTTCAAAATCTCAAACTCACCAGACATGCTTGCGCCCCTGCAGAAGTCAACCTGCAGAGAGAGAAGCAAGAGTAAGACAAAGCAACTACTAAAACACCGAAATAGAACCCCAGTGATGCATCAGCTAGGAGCGAAAGACTATGCTTAGTGTTCTTCATGGATTTTCTGCTGAACTATGCAGTCATCATTTACATCACAGAAAGTAAAGTATTAAAAATGCTAAATTAATACCGTGCTCAGCTGATGGCATCTTCATCTCTCTTGTGCAAACATCTTAAACAACCTGTAATAAAATGCTGTTAGTACAGAACAGAGACAGAGAGGATAAAGTCTTAAACAAGCACTGTTTCAGTACACAGATGTCTTTCAGTCTAATTCAGAGAGATTCCCATTGTTTTATAAAACCATCATCATGAACAGTGAATGACCGCAGCTTAGGAGGCACTTCAGAAGTACTTTAAAATGCTTACCTTTCAATTCAACTGCACATGTTCCTATGAATCAAAAAGGTTAAATATTAAACAAAGGTCACACATGCAACACACTTGTATTCAAATGCTGTGCTTCAGACAAGTTATCTTGGTGGTTGCAGTTTCATCAGAGTAAACTCAAGAGTAGCAAATAGGGTCATCATACACACTTATATTAGAGGGGTCATATGATGCGATTTAAATTTTTCCTTTCTCTTTGGAGTGTTACAAGCTCTTGGTGCATAAAGAAGATCTGTAAAGTTGCAAAGACTAAAGTCTCAAATCCAAAGAGATATTCTTTATAAAAGTAAAGAGTTAGCCACACCTACCTAAAACGGCTCGTTCGAACACGCCCCCACATATCTACGTCACGATGTGGGAAGATTTGCATAACACCGCCCAAATGTTCACGCAAAGAAAGAAAACTTTTATTCTCGCTGTTGCCACCGCGGCCATGTTGTGGAGACGCTGTGTGTTTTGTTGTGAAAGCGAAACTACTTTGTTATGTTCTTTTTAGCAGCATCATATGACCCCTTTAAAGCACAGCAGGTATAAAACAATATATACCTTTGACACCGCTTTCCAGAGTCACAACACAATCCTGCAAACATTAAAAAAAATTTTTTTAAAAAGCCAACAACTGTAGTTTAAAATGAAACCCTCAGAAAATGCCTCAGAAAATGGGTTCTCAGAAATCACTCCTGTCCACTACTCTTATACATATTTAGTCATCATAAGCAACGCAACCATCATAGATAGACAGATGATAGATTGATAGAAGTACATACCAGCTGTCTCCCGCGTTTATCAGTCCTCAGGATACTGGACCTGGAGATAGAGGGGGGGAAAAAAGAAACCTTAAAAGCTTTGCACGTAACAGACAGCATAAGACTGCACAGAGAGCGTAGTTATGCATGTCAGAGATGTTGGTACTCATCAAGTATTCTCAGATGTCCCTACCAACATCATGTATCATCACGCATGTTAACATGAGGTAATGACTCGCTACAACGCACTTTCATACCACGTGGAAGAATTTAATTAAGCGTTAAATAAATTAGTTTTTCTGTGAAAGTACTATTCAAATCCTTCACTTAACTTACTTTAAGCATATTTGAAAAGCCAGTTTAAAAACAAAAAGTACTTTAACTCTCATTCGCGGCCTGTAACACGTGGAACAGCACTTCGAATTATCAACTCCCTTTCTTGCAGAATCGAATTTAAAACAAACAATAAAACTTAACTTCTACACAACAAACACAGATATTATAGAAAACCCCACATTACATAAAATTATTGTAATAAAACGATTAAATGAATTACCTACTCTACCCTTGACGCGCCGCCGCAGAATGAGACCGAATGAACGCGTCGCTTTGCTTTTTATACTGTTTCAGCGCAATGGTTTCTGGGAAATTCCTCTGCTTATATTACATGCACTTTAATGACACCAGGTGGCGCTGTGGTGCCTTTTGCGTTCAGTGATACCAGCACGTTTACTTATTTAAATAGTAAGTTATAATAATGTGAGATGGGTGCGCTAAATGGCTTGTTCACGTTCCGTTTAATGCATCTAGTAAAGTCATAGATAGTGGTTTCATTACATTATATGTGCACATATACAATATCGCTTGGTGCTTAAAAGTTATAGCAAACGGTATTTATTGTATAGTTAACCCCTAATCCCACCGGTCACAATAGTGACCGTAAAAAAGGTTTTCATTTACAAAGCTCTAAAAACCTTACTGACTGATGTTTTAGTGCACTTCCTGCAAATATGAAAAAAATAAAGGCTCTCAATGAAATATGTGCAGTTTCACATGATTAGTGCAAATCGTCACATGACCAGAGCAGTTTATTTCCTGTTTGCACCTTGAGAAGATGATAACTGCATCAAAGCTCCAAAACAAAAGGCTAGTAAAGTATGTTAACATAAAGATATGACAAAGATTTTTGGTACACATTATCTTTAAGGTGTCTAGTATTAATATATGAATTCACATATATTCAGTTTTGTTGAGTGTAGTCATAGAATGAGTAAACATGTTGATGGTCACAATAGTGCCGGTGGGATAACAGTGAACTTAGGTTTACAATATAAATCCAATTTCAGCTGCTAGTGAAAATTACACTAAAATGCTGCAATGACAAAATATTGCACTAAATAAAAAATTCAAATGTTACAAAAAATTTACAATATTGATGTTGTAATACTGGTAGCACTAATATAAAAATTTGATGTTATATTTTACAAAAAAGTAAAAATTTTGAAATGCGTTGATGGTTGAATTTTTTTGTTTTTTTATCTCCGTGTTCCTATCAATGTTGCATAAGGTTTTTTATGCATAATAATAACCCTAGAATGTGATCAAACAGTTTAAAATAGCTAGGCTAAGATATATAACAATTTTTATGACTG